>NW_006408522.1:44134007-44140825 GCF_000296735.1 Chrysochloris asiatica
TCCCTTTCCCACTTGGATTTAGTGATCTTTCCAAAAGGGAAATTTTGCCAGTAAACATATTTATTTCCTTAGCACTAAAATTTATCGGGTTGTTTAGCCCATGATACAAAACATAGTACTCAACCTGAAGGCACGCAACAACAACAAACACAACAATGTCTATTCGATTGTTGTTGTTTTTGTTGTTAAGTGCCATTGAGTTGCTGCTGATTCATAGAGATCCTGCATAGGGCTTTCAAAGGAGCTCTGGTAGCGTAGTGGTTACGAATCAGGCTGTGAACCGCAAGGTCAACAGTTCAAAACCACCTGCTGTTACGTGGGAGAAAGATGAGGCTTTCTGTAAAGATTTACAGCCTCGGAAACCCTGTTATGGGTCAGAACCGACTCAATGGCACTTAACAACAACAACAATAGGGCTTTCAAGGGCAATTTATGGGTATGAACTGCCGATCTGAGTGTTGAAGCCCTGTGCTGATCCTACAGCACCTATATTGTGTATCATGGGCTAAATAATCCATTCAGGAATCCTGGAGTGGCACTGCAGGATAATGCACTGTACAGCAAGGTCAGTTTGATCTTCAAAGTCAGCGGTTCAAATCCACCAGTTGCACCTCACAAATCCTATACAGGGTCACTGTGAGTCGACACTTAATAACAACATGTCCACTCTAAAACAGAAATCAAAATTAAGAGTTGTTTGAGTGATTTCACTTAGAAACACTCCAATCCACTATATAGTTTCATCAGATTTTATTACTAAAGAAAAATAGAAAATATTTGCCAAAGACAACTACAGTCAGTACTTAAATATAAACCTTTTTATGGGCTTCAAGTGACTGTTTTCTTAATAGAGAAGTACATGATTTATTATTTATGCTAATATTTATTTAAAATTTTGATAACACACTGAGGTTTGTGACATGTAATGCTTACCTACTGCCATTTCCTTTATTTTCTTTTGAGAATATTATTTCTAAGGTGGAAAGCAATGATTGGAAGACTAGAAAGACAGGGGAAGTGTACTGATATTGATTGGTTACTCACTGTCGTGTGGAAATTTTGCATACATAATCTCATCTTTGAGATTTTTGCATACATATTCTCCTCTAGGAGTCCTGGTGTGGCTCTGTGGGTTAATGCACTGGACTGCAAGGTAAGTTTGAACTGCAAGGCTTGTGGTTCAGACTCACCAGCCATTCCTCAGAAACCCTATACAGGATCACTATGGGTCGGAACTAATGAAGGCACTTAACAACAACAACAGGAGTCCTGGTGCGGCTCTGTAGGATAAGCACTGGACTATAAAGCTGGTTTGAACTGCAAGGTCGGTGGTTCAAACACATCAGTTGCTCCTTGGAAACCCTATACAAACTCGCTATGGGTTAGAGCTTACTGGTCAGCACTTAACAACAACAACAACAAAGTTTATCTCCTAAACTTGTTGTTGTTGTTATGTGCCATCGAGTCGGTGCTGACTCATAGCGACTTTATGTATAACAGAGCGAAACATTGCCCGATCCTGGGCCAACCTCACAATTCTTGCCATTTTGAGCCCATTGATGCTGCCATATTGTCAATCCATCTCACTGGGGGTCTTCCTCTTTTTCTCTGATCCTTCACCTTATCAAACATGATATCCTTCTCTAGTGACTGGTCCCTTCTGACAATGTGCCCAAAGTATGAGAGACAAAGTCTGGCCATCCAGACCTCCAAGGAGCACTCTGGCTGCACTTCTTCCAACACAGATATGTTGGTTCTCTGGGCAGCCCGTGGCACTTTGAATATCCTCCTCCAACACCATAACTCAAAAGTATCAATTCTTCTATGGTCTTCCTTATTCACTGTCGAGCTTTCGCATGCATATGAGATTATTGAAAATACCATGGCTTGCTTGGGTCAGGCACACCTTAGTCCTCAAGTTGGTATCTTTGCTCTTCAACACTTTAAAAAGATCTTCTGCAGCAGATGTGTTTAATGCAATATGTCGTTTGGTTTCTTGGCTGCTGCTTCCATGAGTGTTGATAGTTGATCCAAGAAGAATGAAGTCCTTGACAACTTCAATCTTTTCTCTGTTGGTAAGAATGTTATTTATTGGTTCAGTAGTAAGGATTTTTGTTTTCTTTACATTGAGATGCAATCCATATCAAGGGGGGTGATCTTTGATCTTCATCAGTATTTTAAGTACTCTTTACTTTCAGCAAGCAAAGTTGTATCATCTGCATATTGCAGGTTGTTAATGAGTCTTCCTCCAATCTTGATGCCACGTTTTTCTTCATATAACCCAGCTTCTCAGATTATTTGCTCAGTATACAGTTTGAATTAGTAGGGTGAAAGACTACAACCCTATTACGTACCTTTCTTAATTTTAAACCATTCAGTGTTCCCAGGTTCTGTTCGAACAACTGCCTCTTGGTCCGTGTACAAATGCCTCATGAGTACAATTAAGTGTTCAGAAATACTCATACCTCGCAATGTTGTCCACAGCTTGTCATGATCCACACAATCGAAAGCCTTTGCATAGTCAATAAAGTACAGGTAAACATCTTTCTGGTATTCTCTGCTTTCAGCCAAAATCCATTGGCTATCAACAATGATATCCCTCATTCCACGTTCTCTTCCGAATTTGACTTGAACCTCTGGAAGTTCTCTGTCAATGTATGCTTGCAGCCATTTCTGTATTACCTTTAGTAAGACTTTACTCTCATGGGATATCAAAGATACTGTCCAATGATTTCCACATTCCTTTGGGTCACCTCTCTTTGGAATGGGCACAAATATGGATCTCTTCCAATCAGTTGGCCAGATAGTTGCCTTCCAAATTTCTTGGCATAGATGAGTGAGTGCCTCCTGTGCTGCCTCAATTTCTTGAAAGATTTCAATTTTCATTCCATCAATTCCTGGTGCCTTGTACTTTGCCAATTCCTTCAATGCACCTTGTACTTCTTCCTTCAGTATCATTGGCTCTTAATCATATGCTACTTCTTGAAATGGTTAAACATCAATTATTCCCTTTGGCACAGTGATTCTTTGTATTCCTCCCATCTTCTTTTGATGCTTTCTGCATCATTTAGTAATTTGCCCAGAGAATCCTAAACTTATGAAGTAGTAATTATCCTTAGCTATTTGATAGAACTACCTTAGGAGTCCTGGTGTGGCACTGTGGGTTAATGCATCAGACTGCAAAATCAGTTTGAACTCCAAGTTAGCTGGTTCAAACTCACCAGCTGCTCCTTGGAAACCCCATACAGGGTTGCTATGGGTCAGAATTGACTGGATGGCACTTAAAAACAACACCACCTACAAATTTAGGCATAGAAAAAACTCCTAGAACTGCTCCCAGGGGCGTGTGTTATCCATGACTGTCTTTTTTTCCACATTTTCTAGTAAGGAATTCCTTCCACCGTGGAAGCTAAGTGATCTCTAATGCACATTTTCATTCATCTTCATTCCTTATAACTCATCATGTACTTCCTTGTGGATTTCTGCTAGGTAGTTTCTCTTGTCTGTTATATTTTATTTTTGTTTGTTTGGTGCTGTAGGATAAGCACTGGAGTATTAACAGCAAGGTTGGCAGTTCAAACCAAAACCAGCTGCTCTATGAGAGAAAGAATGAGGCTTTCTGCTCCTATAAAGATTTACAGCCTCAAGCACTCTCTACATGGTATGAGTTGGAATTGACTCCTTGACAGACCTGTCTTTTCTTCAAAGCCTAGCTGTTGCTGTTGGCGGTGGTTGTGTGCCGCAGAGTCAGTTCTGACTCATAGCCACCCTGTATAGGGTTTCCGAGGCTGTAAATCTTTACGGGAGTAGAAAGCCTCATCTTTCTGTGGCAGAACCACTGAGAGTTTTGAACTGCTGACCTTCAGGTTAGCAGCCCGATTTGTAACCACTACACTACCAGAGCACCGTAAAGCCTAGCTAGTTCTCTATTTTCTCTATCAGGCCCTCCCTATCAGCTCCAGAACTCTTTGATTGCCTGGTGTGCTTAACTGTTAATGCTCTCACACAGACCAGAAACAAATCAGCACTATCGTATCAGTGGACAAGATATTCTGGAACCATGGAGTGTCAAAACCTGCTGCTCTAGGACTATAGAACATCAATATGAACCGAAGATCTTCAGAGCTACAAAAATGCATACGTTATATTTACTAAAGCAAAGATTCCTAAGATCTTATATACAAAGCCCATGAAGATGAAACAGATGGATGGACATTTTGTTAAAATGAAACTTAAAGTTGACATTTTCCTCCTCTCTGGCAAGAGCACCCACTCCCAGTTACCACTCCACGAGCACTGCAAGTTGAATGAATGTGAAGGAGAAACTAAACACATAATTTCATTAGATATTGGAGTTCTGATATGTTGGTAACTGGTTTTTGTTATGGATTGAATTGCATCCCCTCCAAAAGGTATGTGAAGTTCTCACCCTTGTACCTGCGAATTTGACCTTATTTGGAAATAGGGCCACTGCAGATGTAGTTAGGTAAACTAAGATGAGGTTCTACTGCAGTAGACTATTGATTGCTGATGAGTGAGTTCTGGTTCATGATGATCCCATGTGTGCAGAGTAGAACTCCATTCCATAGGTGTTTCAAGACTGTGACTCTCCAGAAAAGGATCACCAGGTCTTTCTTTCAAGGTGTCTCTTGTTGTTGTTGTTGTCAGGTACCATTGAGTCGGAACCGACTCATAGTGACCCCATGCACAGCAGAATGAAACAATGTCCGATCCTGGGCCAACCTCACTACCACTGCCACACTTGAGTCCATCAATGATGCCACCTGGCTGATCCATCTCGTTGGGGGTCTTCCTCTTTTTCTCTGACCCTCCACCTTACCCAGCATGACATCCTTCTCCAGTGATTGTTTCCTCCAGACAATATGTCCAAAGTAGGAGAGACGAAGCTTAGCCATCCTGGCCTCCAAGGAGCACTCTGGCTGCACTTCTTCCAAAACAGATCTATTGGTTCTTTTGGCAGTCCATGGCACTTTCAGTATTCTCCTCCAACACCACAACTCAAAGGCATCAATTCTTCTACGATCTTCCTTATTCACTGTCCAACTTTCGCATCCATATGAGGCTATTGAAAACACCATGGCCTGGGTCAGGCGCACCTTAGTCCTCAAGCTAATATCTCTGCCTCTAGGTGGGTTCAAACTACCAACCTTTAGGTTAGTAATGGAGTGCTTAACTGTTTGCATCACCCAGGAACTCCCATACTGAAGTATTGTTGTTGTTAAGTGCCATTGAGTCGGTTCTGACTCAAAGCAACCCTGTATAGGCTTTCTGAGGAGTAGCTAGTAGGTTTGAGCTGCCAACCTTGTGGTTAGGACCCTTAATCCAAATGACTGGTGTCCTTAGAAAAAGAGAAGAGACGTAGAGCAGTTGTACAAGGCAGAGAAGAAAACACTGAGGATTATCAGCAACACTAGAAGCTAAGAGACAAGCATGGAACAAATTCTCCCCACAGAGCTGCCTGTAAGAACCAAACCCTCTGACCCTTCGATTTAGACTTCTAGCCTCCAGAGCTGTGTGAATACATTTTTGTTGTTTTAATCCACCTGGTTTGTGGTTATTTGTTATAGCAACCCTGGGAAGCTAGTACATTGTTCATCTTTCCAACATGAGAAATATCATGCCAAAATACATTTTTGTTTGTCTCAACTGGATTATTTCCTCTTAAAACAATAGCCTCATCTTCTACATCTTCCTGTGTCTGCTGCCTAGTACTGGAATCAATGTATTTCAGGTTATCAACAATGATTGTTACTTTCTAATCCTTCTAGTTTAGGATTCATGCATTCTAATCCACAAAGACACCTTCTCCCAAGCCTTTATGGAAAGGAAGATGCTTTGGGAAATCAACCAGTAATCCATCCAGCAGTAAAAACTGGTTTTTCTGAGAAGTATGTGAGGTGTTATGTAATGCATTTTGACCAGATCCTTTTTCCTTTCTCTCTTCATCCATATCCTTTTCCCTCTTCATCTAGATGAAAACTGATAACGCTTAAGATATAACTTGTGAAAGTCCAATTTTCATCCACAGTGACAGCAGTTTTTAGATGCATTTCATTCTAAGTAAACACTCAAGAATAAGCATGCAAAATTAAGAAAAGAAATTGATTTTACTATAATGTCAAGAAACTTGAAAAATGCCAATGCCTTTGTGATCAATAAATCTCTTTGTCCTCCTCCATTAAAGAGTGAGCTGTTAATAAAATTTAATGGATTTACGTGAATCTACTAGCTAATAAAAGAGTAAGGGTTTGAGGACTTGGTTGCCCTGTTTATGTACAAAAGTAGCCTAAACTGAAAGAGACTGTATTGCTTGACTCCCCTCTACTGGCAAATTCCAATATAGCTCTTAAAAAATTACAGAAATGTCTATTGTGTTTGTTTTTTAACTATAAAAGTAAAGAATGTTGAAAGTCATGAAAAATGTATTTACCCTTTTCGTAAAACATTGATTTCAGTTTGAAATATTAACCATTATTTTTTTGCAACAAATCATTGGCCTGCATTAGTTGTTTCTGGGACCGAGGCAGATGCACTTTTACGTTTAGTTTCCATTTATATGTGATACATGATCAAAGGAATAGAGTCAGGCGGAACAGGAAGAGTGTATTTGGTCATAAAAGCTTAATTCATCTACAAATTGAAAAAACATCTTACCATACCTTCTGTTTGTCATTTATGTTACAAAACTTTCTTACATTTAATGTCTCATTTATTTCTTATAATAATAGCATGAGATATTATTTATCTACTTTCCAACATCTAGAGTTTATTCTTTCTGAAAAACAAAAGTAACCACA
>NW_006408522.1:44141383-44143215 GCF_000296735.1 Chrysochloris asiatica
CCCTGCAGAAGTGGGTTTGAGGCACCAATCTTGCAGTTGGCAGTCCAGCACTTAATAAAAATGGCTATCTTCATTGTTTTTAATACCCTTCTTCACTAAGTTTGTCGTAGTGTGGTGGCTTGCATGTTGCTGTGATTCTTGAAGCTACACTATTGGTATTTAAAGTACCGGCAGGATCACCAGTGGTGGACAGATTTCAGATGAGCTTCCAGACTAAGACAGACTAAAAAGGAGGAACAGACTTCTTTCCAAAATTTAGTCCCTGAAAGCCTTATGAAAAGCAGTGAAGAATGCCAGATAGCACCAGAATATTGGCTATTGAAACATGGTAAAGAGCACCAGAATATTGTCAGATACAGTGCTGGAAGAGGAAACCCTCAGGTTGGAAGACACTCAAAATATGACTGGGGAATATCTGCCTCCTCAAAGTAGAGTTGACTGTGATGACAAGAATGGAGTAAAGCTTTCAGGACCTTCATTTGCTGTTGGGGCACAACTCAAAATGAGGAAAAGCAGTTGCCAACATCCATCAATAATCAAAGCACAGAATGTATGAAATATGAGTCTAGGAAAGTTGGAAGCTGTCAAAAATGAAATGAAACACATAAACATCGATATCTTAGGCATAAGTGAGCTGAAATGGACTAGTGGTACTGGCCATTTTGAATATGACAGTCACATGGTTTACTATGCCAGGAATGGCATTGCATTCATCATCAAAAAGCACATTTCAAAATCTGTCTTGAAGTACAACGTTGTCTGGATAACATCCATATTACCGAGAGGATAATAACCATATGCCTACAAGGAAGAATCAGTTAATACCACTATTATTCAAATTTACACACCAATCTCTAAAGCCAATGGTGCTGAAATTGAAGAAGTCTACCAATTTCTTCAGTCTGAAATTGGTTAAACAGGTAATCAAGATGTATTGATAATTACTGGTAATTAGACTGCAAAGAATGGAAATAAAAAGGATGGATCAGTTTTTTTAAAATATAGCCTTGGTGATAGAAATGATCTTGGACATTTCATGATAGAACTTGGTAAGACTAGTGATGACTTCTTCATTGCAAACACCTTCTGTAAACAACATAAAAGATAACTATACCCATGGGGATCACCAGATGGAATACACAGAAATCAAACAGACTACATTTATGGCAAGAGACAGTGGAACAAGTCCATATCATCAGGCAAAACAAGGCCAGGGGCAGATGATAGAACAGATCATCAATTGCTCATACACAATTCAGGCTGAAGCTGAAAAAAATTTAAAAGAAGTCCACAAGAACAAAAATATTACTTTGAACATATGCCAACTGAATTTAGAGATCATCTTAGGAATGGATTTTATGAATTAGACACTAATGACCAAAGACGTGCATAGTTGTGGGAAGACATCAAGAGCATCATGCAGGAAGAAAGCAAAAGATCATCAAGTAGGCAAAAAAGAAGGAAAAGACCAAAATGGACGTCAAAAGGTACTCTGAAACTTGCTCTCCAGCATAGAGATACTAAAGCAAATGGAAGAAATGAGGAGGTAAAAGAACTGAATCGAAACTTTAAAAGGGCAGTTCAAGAAGACAAAGTCAAATATTATAAAGAAATGTGCAAAGACCTGGAGTCAAATAACCCCAAAGGCAACAATAACATGCTCAGCATTTCTCAAGCTGAAGGAACTAAAGAAAAAATTCAAGTCTTGACTTGTAATATTGAAAGATCCTAATAGGATTTCTTTCACCATACTTACTCAACCTGAATGCTGAGCAAATCATCCGAGAAGCTGGGTTCTATGAGGAAAAACGTGGCATCAGGATTGGAGAAGA
>NW_006408522.1:44144807-44153942 GCF_000296735.1 Chrysochloris asiatica
AGTCTTACTCTGACACACATGGGGGCACCATGGCAATTGGTAGATAAGTGGATAAAGTCTCCTAAGAAACAGTTTTGCAATTGTGTTGACATAATCTACAAGTCAAAGCTCTTAAAGAAAACAACAACAACAACAAAAACTACAAGAAACCCAGGAATTACTTGCTTGGTGATTGTGTTGTTTGTATATAATGTTGATATTGATCTTTGTTCTCCTTTAGAGGCACAGAAAGGAGATTATCAGGTGTTCTAGACCTAGAGAAGGCATGCAATACTATCATCCTTAACCCTTGCGGGACGTTTTCAGCAGCTAAATGGAATGGCTAAGAACTTCTTACAATATGTTTGTTGCTGTTACTTTTAAATATTGTGAGTTGATTCCCATTCATAGAGATCCTGTAAGGGTTGCTGAGGAGCAACTTGTGAGGTTCAACCACTGAACCTGTGGTTCGCAGTCCAGTACTTATCTTACAGTGTCACACCAGGACTACAATATGCTACTACAGAAAGAAAAAAAAAAATTTTTTTTTTGTTTGTTTGTTTAAACTCCTGGAAAATGCCATTCTTTTCTCTTTCCCGGATCTTTTTTCTTTTCTTCCTGTCTCCTCTATTACTATTTTTTTTACTATTCTTTTTTTTTACTATTTTTTACACTTTTACTATTCTTTTTGTTACTGTCGAGTCAATTCCCACTCATGGTGAATCCATGTGTTACAGAGTAGAAGTGCTCCATAGAGTTTTCTAGGCTGTCATGCTAATGGAAGCCGATTGCAAGGCCTACATCCAAGGTGTTGCTAGATAGGGTCTAACTGCTTACCGTAAGATTAACAGTGGAGCTAGAGACAATAGAGCATGGTGGTTCTGAGCACCAAACTTTGGAGTCAGACTGCCTGTGTCAGAAAACTTGCTAACGTCTCTCTCTATTCAGTTGCCATACTCCTGGTGCATCACTGTAGGATCAGCACTGGGCTGTGAACCAGGTTGGCAGTTCAAACCCACCAGTTGCTCCTTGCAAAGGTCACTGTAAGTCAGCATTGACTTGATGGTACATAACAACTCCATTTGCACACATGTAAAATAAGGATAATAAAATTAGCTACCTCGATGCATATGAGTGCTATTATTTTTGCACATTCTATAATGAAAGTACGAAACTCATATATGTGTTCATTCAATGTATACCCTGTATAGAAGAGATCATGTTATTACTATAAGAGAAATAGGCAGAAAGTCTTATTACAATGATGTGCAATGAACTTGAATGATTTTGGAAGCTCTTTATCCTTGCGAGGTGGATTAGTTCTTCCAAGAGTCTAGGGTTCCATTTACTATCATATTTATTAAACCTGGTATGGCACTGTAAAATAAATACTGGACAAGGTCAGCAGTTCAAACCCACAAGTTGCTCCTCAGAAACCCTATACAGGGTTGCTTGACAGCACTAACAACACATACAAATTGTTAATTGAATGAATATATTTTTCTAATTATTTAGAAGAGAGGTGTCTTCTAATTACAAGTCATGAAATAGCCTTAGTAGTCCCTGGGTGATGCAAATGTTTAAATGCTCAACTACTAATCAGAAGGTTGGCAGTTGAAACCCACCCAGAAACATTTCATTAAAGGGCCTGGTGATGTGTTCCTGAAAGGTCATAGCTTTGAACACTCCGTGGAGCAATTCTTTGTCCGTTGGAGATTTTGGTGGGTTCTAATAGCCAACCTTTCAGTTAGCAGTGGAGCACATAACCGCCAGGGCTCCTTACATCAATCCAATCGGAAGCAAATCCATTTATCTGATCTTATTTCTGATTTCCCATTGAACACTTTAAAGAAGTCTTGTGCAGCAGATCTGCCTAATGCAATCCATCATTTGATTTATCACTGCTGCTTCCATGAGTGTTGACTGTAGAACACTCAACAGTCAACATGAGTTCCCATAGGGCTTTCTTTTCTTTCTTTTTGAATATTTTATCATGCATTGCTGCTGTTGTTGTTAAGTGCCATCGAGTCAGTTGTGACTCATAGTGACATTGTATAGGGTTTCCAAGTAGTGACTGGTGAACCTGAACCGCTGACTTTGTGTTTCAAACCTACCTTGCAGTCCAGGGCATTAGCCCGCAGCGCTACACCAGGAGAGGTGAAAGCTTATGCTATGGATTGAATTATATCCGTCCCCCTGACCCCCGGCAAATATGGATGGCCAAGCTTCGTCTCTCATACTTTGGACATATTATCAGAAGGAACCAGTCACTGGAGAAGGATATCATGTTTGGTAAGGTGGAGGGTCAGAGAAAAAGAGGAAGACCCCCAACGAGATGGATTGGCCAAGTGGCAGCATCGATGGACTCAAGTGTGGCAACAATAGTAAGGTTGGCCCAGGATCGGGCAGTGTTTTGTTCTGCTGTTCATAGGATCGCTATGAGTTGGTACTGATTCAATGGCACCTAACAACAACAAAAAATATGTCAACTTTGCTATGCCATGATTTCCAGTATTGTCTGATGGCCCTCTCCATTTTTTTGACCTGATGTAATTATCCTGTTTTGTGCTATATTGTAATCTTGCTTGTGATTAGTGAGTCAGGATTAGTTAATGTTGAAGAAGATCAGGTTATGTGTGTTATGTTAATGATGCAGGATTCTAATGGGATGCATCACCCTTACTCAAGTCACCACACTTAGGTCACAGCCCTGATCCCATGCAAGAGGAGTTTTCCTGGGAGGGGGCCTGAATATCCTTTTAAAAGGAGAGAGGGTAAACAGAGGAGGGACCTCATTACCACCAAGAAAGAAGAGCCTGGAGTGGAACACATCGTTTGCACCTGGGGTCTTTATGCTAAGAACATCCTAGGCCCAGAAGAATATTTATACCAAAACACATTGCGATTTCCAAGGAATACTGGGCCCACAGATGTTGAAAGTCAATGTCTTTCCTCCTAATCTTGAGTTAACAGAGTGTTTTAGAAAGCCTTCCCCTTGAACTGGCACCTGAATTCAGACTTCTAACCTCTTAAACAGGGAGAAATTAATTTTCTGATTGCTAAAGCCATCCCCTGGTGGCATTTTTGTTATAGCAGTACTAGATTACTCAGATAGCTTACAGAACAAATTGAATTTCAATTAATTACATCATACACAAATTGTTCCATGACACTGGTTGCAAATCCCCCACTCCCACTCCCACCCCCAATATCAACACTCTCCTCATTTTGTCCCTGGGATCCCCATTTTCATTCATCTGGTTTCCCGGCCCATCACTACCTTCTTATGTTTGGTTTTTGGCAAATGTTGCCCCTTCAGTTTCATATAGTTAATTAACTATGGAGTACATTTTTCATGGGTGCTATTTTAAAGGTCCATCTATAATTTGACTGAGAAGTGGCTTCTGAAAGTGTCTTGGGTTTCAAATTAGAAGCTGTCTTAAAGCAATAGTATTGGGAGTTCCCTCAATGTCT
This sequence comes from Chrysochloris asiatica, assembly GCF_000296735.1. Classification (NCBI taxonomy): domain Eukaryota; kingdom Metazoa; phylum Chordata; class Mammalia; order Afrosoricida; family Chrysochloridae; genus Chrysochloris; species Chrysochloris asiatica. Next base: position 44,148,261 of record NW_006408522.1, read on the forward strand.
TTCAGATCAGTTAAGTCTGGTCTTGTCTTCTTCTTTTTTAAAATTTTGTTCTATATTTTTACCCAACCTAAATGTGATCCTGGTCAGCATGGATGATAATGACAGCCGGGTACCATCTGGTTCTTCTGGTCTCACGCCAGAGGAGACTGGGGTTCCTGTGGACCAATAGTCCTTTGGACTAATTGAGTCCTTGGTTTTCTTCACTTTCCTTTGTTCCAGGCAAGAAGAAAACAAGAGTTGCTTTTTAGATGGCCCTCATGAGCTTTCAAAACCCTAGACTCACCAGACTAAACTGTAAAACAAAATCTTTATGAACTATGTTTTGCCATTGACCTAGATGTCCCCCAAACTATGATCCTTAGCCTCCAAATCCAGTAGTTTATTCCTGATGTCTAAGTAGTTGCTATAACTGCGCTGGCTAAGTAGTCTGAGTATGCATGAATTTACAAGTACGTATGTAGCAATTTCCTCAACCATATTTCTATGTTGTTGTTAGGTGCCATCGAGTCAGTACTGACTCATAGTGACCTTATGCACAACAGAATGAAACACTGCCTGATCCTGAGCCAACCTCACTACTGTTGCCAGGCTTGAGTCCATCGATGCTGCCACTTGGCCAATCCATCTCGCTGGGGGTCTTCTTCCTCTTTTTCTCGGACCCTCCACCTTACCAAACATGACATCCTTCTCCAGAGACTGGTCCCTCCTGACAATATGTCCAAAGTATATCTCTATGAGCAGGCTTCAAAAAGTTCCTGGAAAAATGGAACTAAAAAATAATGGAATTCTCCTCACATTTTTTGATGCTCCCTCATACATGTACATGTGGGTGTACTTCCATACAACTTTCCTCACCTATTTAGCATCCTGGTGTGACATTGTACGATCAGCACTGGACTGAGTACTACAAGGTCAGCTGTTCAAACCCACCAGCTACTCTTCAGAAACCCTATTCAGTGTGGCTATGAATCAAAACCAACTTGATGGCACCTAACAACAATAGTGTTATAGCGATAGCCATTGTTGTCCTTTAGTCTCATGTGCCTCTCATTGTCTTTTACCTGGGGAATGTTATACTGACTGACCCCATATTGTGCGCTGCTTTTTCCTTCACTGTAATTAACATTCGTGTACTATCAAGTCCTGGTGTGGGGCTGTGGGCTAATGTGTCAGACTTCAAAGCCATTTGAACTGCAAGGTCGGTGGTTCAAGCTCACCAGCTGCTCCTTGGAAACCCTATATGGGCGGGGTTGCAATGGGTCATAATCGACTTGACGGCACTTAACAACAACAACTATCAAGTCAGTGATTCTCCTTCCCTCTTTCCCTCTCCCAACCCTGGTAACCATTAAAGTAGGTTTCATTTGTATGTAAACCTATCCATGACTTTAATAATGGTGTCATATAATATTTGTCCTTTTGTGAACTTATTGCATTCAGCATAATGTCCTCCAGATTCATCCTTGTTGTGAGATATGTTTTATGGATTCATCATTATCACTGTGTATGTGATACCATTGTATCACATTCCATTGTATGTATGTACCACAGTTTAATGTGAATAATGCTGTGGTAAACATGGGTATGCAAACGTGTATTGATGTCACCACTCTTATTTCTCTAGGACATATCATGTTATTTCTATTCCTAGCTTTTTAAGGAAATACTGTATCATTTTTATATAGTGGTTTCATCATATCATCTTGCAGCCCCACCCCAGTGTATAAGAGTTACAATCTCCCCACAACTTCACCTGCACTTGCTGTTCGTTCTCTGTCTTTTGTTTTGTTGCATTTTTCTGATGAGTAGCTTTTTTGCTGGGATGAGTACCAGAGGGTTTTCTGGACTGCAAACTTTACAGAAGCAGTTCACCAGGTCCAATGTCAACCTTTCAATTAACCACTACAAATGCCTAACTAAACTATCTGAGAAAGGAAAAACAAACAAACAAAAAATGTAAGTATATGAATGTTGACTATTTACCAATTTAAAAAGCTTAATTTATTTTTATTTCATTAAGTTGTATTTTTGTGTTAAATTAAGCCTGAAAATACTCTATCCAAAATAGTCATAAAATGCAAATGATGAACATAAAACAAACATGAACATGAACATGTCAGTTTAAAGTTTGAGGGAGCCAGGAAGTAAAACTTAAGTTCAAACAAAACTATGTAGAGACAAAACGGCACATAGGGAGTATCCCAAAAGGCCGAGGTTACTTTAAAAAAGAAAGAAAGATTTAAAGAAGGATGAGGGAACAAAACAGAAAAAGACACTTAGAGGTGCCTTAAAAGATGACCTGGCAAATGGCTTCCAAAAGGTCACAACCCTGAAAACCCTATAGAACAGTTGTACTCTGCACACACAGGGGCGCCATGACACAGAACTGACTCCATGGTGACCACCACCACCACCAAGTCTTTTTAAAAGGAAGTCTGAGATATCTAAACCCCAGAATGATGGAGGGCTGAGCAAGTGGGGCAGAGAATGGTGCTAAAGACAACATAGTACTATTTAAGTTATGTCTGAAGTAAGAAAAATAGGGATATGCCATTTCATCTCTGATGAGCAGGTTCATGTTAAAATCGATGGGACTTTTCTTGGTGTGGTTACTAACTGAAAGTTCATCCCACATAGCCATCCCATCCTCTCTTTTACCAAGTTAATTTCCACTGATTATTCAGGATCAGTTATTCCTAGAACCTTATCCCCTACTCCAATCAAGGCTCTTGGTCACTGTGAAGATTAAGGTGCCCCTTATCTAAGCCATGGTGTTTGCAGTCATCTCATGGGCATGTAAAAGTTGGACAATGGATAAGGAAAACAGCAGAAGAACTGATGCATTTGAAGTACTGTTTGATGAAGAATATTGCAAGGACTGCCAGAAGAACAAACAAATGTGTGTTGGAAGAATGGTCCAGTCAGAATGGTCCTTGCAAGTGAGGATGGGCAAACTTCCTCTCTTGTATTTTGGACATTTGTTAGGAGGGACCAGGCCTTGGAAAAGGACACCATGCTTGGTTAAGTGGAGGGTCAGTTAAAAAGAAGAGGATCCTTAATTAGATGGATTGATGCAGTGGCAGCAATAATGGGCTCAAACAAAACAATTGTGAGGATGGTGTAGGACTGGGTATTGTTTTGCTGTTGTGCATAGGGGTCCCTATGAGTCAAAACCAACTCGACAGCACTTAAGAAAAACATCATAGAATCCAGGTCACTGGGTGGCACTGAGATACAGTGAATTTACCTACCATGGTTCTTCTAGCCATAGTTTTTGAAACTTGCATGAAATAACTGGGTGGGAGCATGCAAAAAGGGTATGGGAACTGGTCAATTTTGCCATCCTGCTGGATATAAAGTGAGCCATCTCAGAGGTGGGAAAGGGAATCTAGGAACCATTTAAAAAGGAGAGCCAGGAGTGGAGTGCTTCCTGTGGGCCCCTCGATCGATCCTGGCGTGGAGAAGTGATGGTGTCAGCAGCAGGGGCAGCAGCAGAATCAAGACCACAAGGTAGAGCAGAGCTGTGCGCTTCCTGTCCCTTGAGCAAGTAAAACTAAATGCTTTGGGGCAGAAAGCTCACTTGTGTAGTGTGGTGCTTCCAGGCACTTAATTGAGGAAGCTAGGTTTGCTGATCCATTTAGCAAGAGCCTAGCACCTTTGGGCATTTATTGGCAACTCTAAAGAAGCTATGTTAACACTAGACAGACAGGGCAAAGGTCAAGGGACCACAGGGCTGAGAGGCCACAGGAGAGGAGACACAGCTGTGAGCATGTCTGAGAAGAGGCACTCATGACTAAAGAAAGTCTAAGTCCTGAGCATTTCCGATCCATAATTGTAACCTGTTAACCTCCCTAGCAAATCCCATAATCATTTGTACTGTCTGTGAGTTCTGTATGGCCACTGTAACAGAGTTTCAAACTCAGTAGAGAAATGGAGTGCTGTGGGGAGAGATGCACGTTTGACCCCCTGCTTCATAGGAATCAGCCTGGAACTGGTGATTCTCCTTCTTCCTGTTTGTGAAGTCAAGGGAGGTAAGAGGACACCTCCACGCCCTTGTAACAGGCACAATCAGGTTACAATGATTCCTACCTAAAGGTTGGCAGTTTGTGTTTCCATAAAGATTAAATTAAAAAATTCATTGCCAAGGAATATAGTCTGATTCATAACGACACTGTAGGAGAGTTTCCAAGGCTATAGATCTTTAAGAAGTAGATTACCACATCTATCCCCCTTGGAGCAGCTGGAGAGTTGGAACCACCAACTTTAAAAAAAGTTTGTTGTTGCTGTTAAGTACGGCCACTAAACAAATTAGTTATATCTGCTTCCCCCTCCAGGAAGGAGTTCTGGTAGCATAATGGTTACTAGTCAGGCTACTAACCTCAAAGACAGCAGTTCAAAACTACCAGCTGTTCCTCTATGGAAGGCTTTCTGCTCCCATAAAGATTTACAGCATCGGAAACCCTATGCATGGTTCCTGAGTCAGAACTGACGCCAAGGCACACCGTGACGACCCCTTCCAGGGCAGGGATCTTGTCAGTTTTGATCAACACTGAATGTCATTATTGTGTAACATTACTATTGTTGTTGTGTGCCGTGGAGTCGGTTCCGACTCATAGCAACCCTGTATAGGGTTTCCAAGGAGCGGCTGGGGAGTTTGAACCACTGACCTTGTGGTTCAAACTGACCTTGTGGTCAAGAGCTTGTTTAAATAACGCAAAATGCCTAACTTCCAATATGGCTCTTATCACCAGCTAGACAATTTTTCTTTAAAATTGTGAGAGTGCAACATCCAAGGACTTGGACTCCAAAAGGGGCAAAATGATTCTACAAAAGCATTCCCTACTTAAATTCATTCACTTTGCAAATACTCATTCAGCCTTTTACACTAGAAAACCCTATACAGAGTCACTAGCATTTAATCAACTGTTAAGTGGAACAGTTACAGCGGATAAGGCAAGTAAAGTTCTGTCGCTGCTTTTATCAAGTTTCAAGGGGGTCGATAAAGAGCCTTGGTGGCACGGTGGTTGAAGCACTAGACTGTTAATCTAAAGGTCAGTAACTCACTTGCCATATTCTGCAGGAGAAAGACGTAGCAGTCTACTCTGGTAAAGATTTGTTGTTGTTTTTGTTAAGTGCTGTTGAGTTGGTTCTGACTCATAGCGGCCCTGTAAAGGATTTGATTTGCAAGGAGCTGAACCACCCACCTTGCAACCAGTGCATTGTCCTGTGGCGCCACACAGCTTTGCAGCCTTAGAAATCCTATGGGGCAGGCAGCTTTACCCTGTCCTATAGCTGTGAGACTAAATAGACTTAAGAGCAATGGGTTGGGTTGGGTTTTTAGGGTGGTACTAAATAAATAATTGGTTGGTTATGTGCGGTGGAGTCAGTTCTGACTCAGAGCGACCCTGTCTGTATGGGATTTCTGAGGCTGTAAATCTTTACAGGAGCAGAAAGCCTCATTTTTCTCCCACAGAACAGCTGGTAGTTTAGAGCTGCTGACCTTGACATTAGCAGCCCAACTCACAACCACTATGCTACCAAAACTCCTTTACTATATTTAAATGACTCCAACTCTCCCCCTCTAAATGATCAAAGAGCACAGCCTTCGGTATGGATTACATCTCAATGTCAAGAAAACAAAAATCCTCACCACTGGACCAATAAACAACATTCTTATCAACA
>NW_006408522.1:44154477-44182118 GCF_000296735.1 Chrysochloris asiatica
TGGACTCAAGTGTGGCAGTGGTAGTGAGGTTGGCCCAGGATCGGACATTGTTTTGTTCTGCTGTGCATGGGGTCACTATGAGTCGATTCCGACTCGATGGCACCTGACAACAACAACAACTCTCCCCCTCTAAATGAATATTGTTGCATATACACTCCAGAAAAAAAAAAAAAAAACAAAACCACCTAATGAATCCCTGTGTTTGAAAATGGGAAACCAGCCCAAAGGCAGGTGTGCGGGAAGCAGGAACTAAGAGTACTGCAGTCCAAACTGCCAACAAAATTAACCTTTCAGCAAAGGCCAGGAACCAGGCTTTGCCCAGGACTCCTTTAATTCCAACTCCCACTGCATGAAGCTTCTGCAGCTGCCATCTCCCCCAGATTTCAGTTTCCTCCAGCACTATACACTCCATGATGGATATTCAAGATTTAAGCGTCACCATCAGTCCCCCAATATGGACCAGTTTGGTGGCACTATAGGATAAGCGTTGGGCTGCTCACCTGAAGGTTGGCAGTTCAAATCCATCAGCTGCTCTGCGTGAGAAAGAAGAGGTTTTCTACCACCATAAATATTTACAGCCTCGGAAGCCCTATACAGGCTTGCTAGGAGTCAGAATAGATGGGGTGTGTGATGGTTTCCACAGCCGAAGTTCCCACCACTGTCTTGAAGTCCATTCTGACTCAAAGCAAACCTACAGAAGACAGTAAAACTGCTCCTCAGAGTTTCAGAGATGGTAAATCTTTACGGGAGCCCACAGCCTCCTCCCACTAGTTGAGCGGCTGATGGGTTTGAACAGCCAATCTTGAGGCTACCAATCCAGTGATTAAACCATGGCATCCCCAGTATTCCTTGCACCTTGGCTCAACTCAACTCAATTCAATCCAGTGGATTTCAAGGAACTGAAGCTGCACATTTTTACCGGAGCTGAAAGTCTGCATTTCCTCCCCTTAGCGGCTGGTGGTATGAACTGCCGACCTTATGGTTAGAAGGTCGGTGCATTTATCTACGGTTGCCTGGGTGCGTTTCGTCTCAGCGCCTGTGCCGCCGAATCGGTTCCGACTCATAGGAGACCCTGTATTCGGTTTTCGAGGAGCGGCTGGTGGGTTTTAACTGCCAGCCTTACTGTTGAAAGTCAAGGGCTTATCCTACAGCGCCACACCACCAGGATTCCGCACCCAGGTTGCTGTTGTTTAGCACTGTCGAGTGGGTTCCGACTCATAGCGACACTGTATAGGGTTTCGAAGTTAGGACTGATGGGTATGAACAGTCAATCTTGGGGTTAGCAGTCCAGGGGTAACCCTACAGCGCCACACTGAAACATGCGGGTGTGGATCCCAACTCACTTCTGGTCTAGTAGGTTTCGCCTAAGAGGGCTTAGGGCGAAGCTCAGAAAAATGAGATGTCTATTATATTTGCCCAAATATGTTATTGAGGCTCTGGTCCGCTATATTCAGACACACTTTAAAACCGTATTTTCTCCAAACATATGTCCATGGAGGCGCAAGTGAAGTCCATCTTTCTTTACATGTTTCTTAGCTCTACCTGCTACACTCCATACCCGTTGTGGTCTCCCTTTTACCAGCACCTCTTTAGACAGGCAGTTTCTGGCCACCCTCTGAGGTCCTGATTTTGAAAAGGGAAGCGGGCCAATCAGAGTGCGGAGCGCTGCTTGGCGCTGGCGTTTGAGCCTTTTCTGGAACTGCGGCTGCGACGGCTGCGGTGGCTCCGGCTGTGTGCAGAGGCGGTGGGGCGAGGGCGTGAGGATCGCTTCTTGGCTTCTGTGAGCTCACCAGGATGTGCTGGCTAGGGATCGGAGACGGGCTGACGGAGGAGGGTGGCAGCAGCCTGTGAAACGGGGTGACGACGACGGCGGCCAGCCCGGGCGGGCACCGGGACTGGAAGAGGCCCCTGAGCAGCCGCTGGTCCGGAGGCTGGGCTAGGGAAGGGTGGGGGGAAGTGCGGGGACGGCGAAGCGAACGCCGGCTGAGCCTACGGGGGTAGCGGGGCGGAGAAGATCTTTACAGTTAGGAGAAACGAAGACGGCAAAATGAGGTTTGGGATATAACTGGGGTCTTAGGAAGTCACCGGAAGGGGAGAGTTGCAGGAAACAGACGTTGGAAGGAGGAACGGAGAATTAGGAAGAAAGAAGGGAGGTCTGGGAAAGTGGCCGAAAGGATCGGGTGACAGAAAGAAGGTCGGTATAAGTGAAAAAAGGGTGAGGTGTGGCTAGATCAAAGGAAGGGCCAAGAGAAGAGGGTCAGTGTAAGTGCATACTGGATCGAGGAAGGGGCGGCGGCCCGAGGACATCCGGAAGTGACTTGAAAGCAACGGAGCAGAGCACAAACCTGAGGGTGTTTGGAAATTGGAAGATTTGGTGGCATACTAGAATCAAGACCCGAATCCTGCTCGAGAGAGAGTGGGAGAGGTGTCCGGGATGTGGGATCAGAGACTAATAAGGTTGGCCGTGCTGCAACAGCTTCGGGCTGTCTATGGCATTAAGGTCAAGGGTGGCCGTTGGCCGAGCAATCGCAAGAGACACGAACCAGCAGCTGCCGAAACAGGGGTAAGTGTTGGGGAAGGAGCTTTAGATAAAGGATACACCCTATACCATCACTAATTACCAGAATTTGCTAAAATGTTCACTTTGTGTGATCAAAAAGAGAATATGGAATTCAATTTAGGTTGGCGTTCTATCCAGATGGTCAATTGCTGAAATGTAAAGAATGACATTCTTGACTGTTTTTGATGGAAAATTACAAAGTTTAGAGCACGGTTTCTCAATCCCAGCACTATTGACATTTTGGTCTGAGTAAATGGGAGTCCTGGTGTGGCCCAAAGGGTTAATGCGCCAGACTGCAAAGCCGTTTGAATTGCCAGGTCGGCGGTTCAAGCTTACCAGCTGCTCCTTGGAAACCCTATACAGGGTCGCTATGGGTCGGAATCGACTCGACGGCACCTGACAACAACAACAACAACAATTCTTTATTGGGAAAGGGATAGGGAAGCTGTCATTTGCATTGAGGATGTTCAACAGCGTTCTTGGTAGTAGTTACGAATCTGGCTGCTAACCTCAAGGTCAGCAGTTCGAAACTGCCAGCCGTCCCACGCTAGAAAGATGAGGCTTTCTGATCCCCTAAAGATTTGGTGTTGTGTTGTTAAGTGCCATCAAGTCGATTCTGACTCAGCGACCCTTTATAGAATTTCTAAGGAGCAACTGGTGAGCTTGAACCACGGACCTTGTAGTTCAAACGGCTTTGCAGTCTGGTGCATTAACCCACATAGCCACACCAGGACTTTCGGTAAAGATTTACAGCCTCAGAAATCCTATGCAGGGTCGCTGTGAGTCGAAACCGACTCCATGGAACACCACCACCGCCGTCACCACCATTCACTAGGTGCTCCCACTTGTGACCATCAAAATGTCTCCAGACACTACCAATTTACTATGTTTTCAACTAGTGCCATGTCAGTGAAGCAGAAGCAGCCCGTCTTCCCTACTTCATGCTTTTAAGACACACCATTGTTTTTAAAAAATGAAGATGTGAAGCCAGAAGTAAATGATTGAAAAAGCTTTTGGAGTTTGTGTGGCAGTACTAAGCAATATAAATATAAATATATATATATCCAGATTTTTTTTTTTACCTCTTAGTAAGAAAACGTGATACTTGCCTTTAGAATCCCATACACCTGGGTTTGATTTTTATACTACATTTATTAGCTGTGTGATTTGGGAGTGGTAGTTTTACTATACCTCAGTTTCCTAGTTTATAAACTATAATAATAGCTCTCCTTGGATTGCTTGGTGGTGTTGTTAAGTGCCTTGAATTGATTTCAACTCATAGAGACTCTGTATGGGGTTTTTGAGGAGCTACTGGTGAGTTTGAACCACCACCCTTGCAGTTCAAACTGACCTACAGCACCTAGTTTTTAGTAAATGTCTCAGACCACTTTTTCAACTAATGATGGTGGTTGTAGTGATCGTTGACCTACATTCGAATTCTTAATCATGCTATATAAGTTTAGATTTTGTTGTGGTTGGGTGCCATTGAGTTGATTATGACTCATAGTGACCCCATGTGACAGTAGAACTGCCCTCAGAGTTTTTAGGTGCTAATCTGATAGGATAATGCACTGGACTGCAAAGTGGGTTTGAACTGCAAGGTCGGTGGTTCAAATCCACTAGCTACTCCTTGGGAACCATATATAAGGTCACTATGAGGCAGAACAGACTCAGTAGCACTTAACTCAGTGGCACTTAACAGCAACAACAGTAAATCTTTAAAGAATGGGAGGGAATTACTTTAGAAATGGCATTTCTTTTGCTCTTTGTTAATTAAAGTAATTTTTGAGTTTTTTAAGGTAAGTAATGAAATCTTTTATAAAATGACATTATGAAGTGATATTCCAATATATAAAATGTTTTCAGTGTTATTTTATGAGATTAAATTATAGCACTTGTGAAGTCAGTTACTGAGGATAATGAAATCCTTTAATGGGAAAAAAACCAAAACATGAATTTTAGATACATGCAAGAATTGTAGTATGATACCAGTTTCAGCATGTATTTTATTTTTGCATTTTTGTTGTTGCTGCACAAATTCTGATGTACCCAAATAAGGGATTACCCATATAATCTCTTTTTAAAAGATCAAATGATAGTTGTAACAATAATATTCTGTGAAGGCTTGCTGTGTATCAGACAATTCTTTGTGTTTTAATTCTTTCGACAACTCTAACTTGGAATCTATGTGAGGATACGAAGTCACAGAGAATACTAACTGATCAAGGCCATTTAGCTAATCTAGTAGAGCCTGAATTTAAAACAGTCTTGACTCTATGAGCCTGCTGTCTTAATCACTATAGTGTCCTCTACGTCTTAGACTACTCGTCAATTAAATGCACCCAGATGTTTCAAAGAAGGCTTGAAAATTGTTACTATGGTGAATCATTAATGCCAAATTAATATTTATTATAAATATGTGGGTAGATAAGTTGCTTTTGAAACATAAGAGCACTCATAGAGAACAGATATATGTAAGAAGGTAAATTAACATGTGAAGATTAGGTGTGCCCATAGTCTTAATTTTTTTTATAACAAATATAACAACAGGCTTGAATTTATTTTTAAGTACAATGAAAAACCCCAGTCTTCCTGATCAGTGCTACAGCTTAAGATGTTAAAATGTGCACGTGAAGATATCAGAAAATTCTTTATTTAGAGGTATACAAAAACACCCAAGTTAACAAGCACACATATTTACTTTTGGGATCTTCACAGTATTCAAATTTGAGTGTGAATTTTTAAAAAGTGTTTACCAAATAGTTTTTTTCTTAGATGAGATTTGCACTAAGTATTTGCCCATTTCCTGTCTTGGTTACCTCAAAGCACAGTTTGAAGAGCACTCCTTTATAGGTTGGTTGGCTAGCTGCGTGCCTTCAAGTGGGTTCCGACTTGAACTGTGGTTGTTTTGTGTATATGCTTGAGAAAAAAATAATTTAAAAATTAGGATTGAAAATAACTACTAATATAATTTTAGGAAGTACTCAGTAAGTAACATGAGATAAACTTTGTTTATCCGTGACTTAGTTTGGTTATTCAAATTAGTATTCATAAACTGATGTTTAAAGAACCATGAGGCCATATAGGGTCACTATGAGTCAGAACCGACTGAAAGGCACTGAAAAGCAACAACAATAGAATTGATGCTCTAGTATCAGGTTACAGGCTGAATTTACCAGATTGTTTGAGACAATGATTTTCTCTTGGTCACCTTTGTTCTACTGGTGGTGGTAGTTGTATGCTACTGAGTCAGTTCCGACTCATAGCGACCCTGTATAGATAGGGCTTCAAAGGTTGTAAGTCTTTGTGGGAACAGAAAGCCTTATCTTTTTCTTGTGGAGCAGCTGTTATATTCGAACTCCTGACCTTCTGGGTAGCAGCCCAGTTTGTAATCCACTAGGCTCCCAGGGCTCCTTGTATAATATCTACCAGAGTAATTATTTGTTACCGTATGCACCTGAAATAATTGGTTATTTTGTTTTGACTGCTCATATTTTTCTTTTTCAAGTTTTCTGGGGTTTTAAATTGCCTAATGTTTAAGAAAACTTATATTATGCCTAATGTTTGTCTTAAAGTAACTGAATTTGCCGTTTTGTCATTTTAGGGTAAAGTATTTGGAGTACCTTTTATTGCTTTACCCCACTCTTTTGTACCAGAATATGGACACATTCCAAGGTGAGTGAAGTCTGAAATAAAGAATAAAAATTTCAAAATGATATTAGAACTTGTAAAAACAAATGTTAATTGATTCACACATTTGCTTGAAACTAACACATGATTCATCTCTCAGCATCAGTTAATGTAAAAAAAAAAAAAATTAACTTTTGCATATTTTATTGTAACTTGGTAATTTTATACTTATTCCCAGGACTGAATGCTAAGGATCAGAATATGTAAATGTTAGGAAGCAAATTATTTTTGTTCTATTACATCATAATTTTCATTTTTTTGTCAAAATTTATATCTGTAAAATGCAGTAATAGTTTGTATATTTTTGTTGGTTTTAGAAATGTTAATATCTAGCTATTAAAACTACGATATTGTTGAATCTGTAAATATATATTATTTGACACTTCAGCTTTTCCATGCTGCTTATTATTTGTAAATAACCTTTGGACTGACTGCATTAGAAATTACTGAAGGAGGAGTGACTTTAAAGAATAGCTTTAAAATGCTTATAAAGAAGCTGCCTTAATTAACTCCTACCTGATTCATTGTCTATCTATTTAAAGTATGTCTTACTTTGGCTACTTTCATGGTATAATATAGACTTTAATTGGTATATCAACCAAAGCATTATGAGCACTTTGTTGCTTTAGGACAATTTTACTCCAGTTTATTCAATAGGGATAGATTCTGACTCATGGTGACCCTGTGTGTATCAGAATAGAACTTTGGAATAGAGTCGCACTGTGTTCCAAAGAATCACCCAGCGAAGCACTGTAGAGTTTTCATTGGCTGATATTTTAGAAGTAGACCTCCTTTCTTCCAGGATGCCTTTGGGTGGACTTGAACCACCAACATTTCCTTAACGAGCCAGCTTGCTAACTATTTGCATCACCCAGGGACTCCTTTCATTCTAGTAATGGGAATAAAAGTCTAATTGGAGAGGGATGAGTATAGACTAGAAAATGAAAAAGTGGATGCAGTTAAAAAGAGAAGACGTATACACTGAAGGAAAATACAGAAGAGTGATAGCTTGAGAGGTATGTAGAATTGAGAGAGCTCATTGAAGTTGTTGTTGTTAAGTGACATCGAGTCAGTTCTAACCCATAGCGACCTGTATAGGGTTTCCGAGAAGCGGCTGGTGAGCTTGAACAACCCACCTTGCAGTTCAAATGGCTTTGCAGTCAGCCCTTAGAGAAAAAGTTTAGAAGCAAGAGAAACAATGAAAAGTAATCTTTTATCAGCAAGATTAAAAATTTGTGGCATCAAAGATTCCAGAAGCTGACATAATACACCCTTTCCCCACTTACCGATTATCTTGTTAGCCAACATTTTTGTGTTTACAACATCAGTAAAAATTTGTGTCTGGCTCTTTTGCACATTAACAGCACATGTCTGGCAGTAACAAATGGTAAGGTGCAAGGAGAGAGTCTTGCTGACTGTGATGGGTAAGGCTGTATGTCAGCTTGATGGGACCATGATTCTCAGTGGTTTGACAGTTATGTAATGATTCATTTGGTAGTTGTATGAGGGTTGCTATGAGTCGGAACTGACCAACGGCAGTTAACAACATCAATAATGATGTATTCATTGTCCATTTTGTGATCCAGTGTGGTCATCCTCCATTTTCTGATAGAACCTAGCCATGTTGATAAGTGAGAGAGGGTATATGTGGTCTGCTTGTGTGCTTGGGCAGAATAGGATTTGATAAGACATGTTGCTGTTCTGCTGAAAAGCTTTCTTTCTTTTAGCTTTCTTGTTGATGCTTGTACATCTTTAGAAGAACATGTTCATACAGAAGGACTTTTTAGGAAATCAGGATCTGTTATTCGTCTCAGAACATTAAAGGTAGACTTATTTTTGAACTATATAGTTTTTCATTTGTACCCTTGTATGATTTTGGTTTTAACATTTGAAATGTTTAGAACTGTTTTATGAATAATTGAAATTGAATTTGCAAATAGTTTTTTTTTTTCATGTTAGTCTTTCAACAAGATATGATTGACTGTTGCCATTGATTCCTACTCATGGCGAGGGACCCACATGTGCAGTCGAACTGCTCCATAGGGTTCTCAAGAAAACCTTTCAGAAGCACATGGCTAAGCCCGTCTTATAAGGCATCTCTGGGTGTGTTTGAACCATTAACCTTTAGCCAGTTCTCCCACTCAGGAGGCATCTGGAAAGGTGTAATATATATTAAAACAAGAGTTAAAAGACGTTTATTAAAGAAAGCTCTGTGAGAAAGGATTTTATTTGCAGTGAATTCTTAGTACAAAGTACACTCAGTACTATTCATGTATTTCAGAATGAACTGGATCATGGGGAAAGTTGCCTGTCTTCTGCACCACCATGTGATATTGCAGGACTTCTGAAGAAGTTTTTTAGGGAGTTGCCAGAACCCATTCTCCCAGCTGATTTGCATGAAGCACTTTTCAAAGCTCAACAGTTAGGAACAGAGGAGAAGAATAAAGCTACATTATTGCTCTCTTGTCTTATGACTGACCGGACAATTGATATATTAAGATACTTCTTTAACTTTCTCAGGACTGTTTCCCTTAGGTAAGTGTTAATTAAAAGTCTTAGGACATAATCGTTTAATTTCTCATCTAGATAAAGACTTACCCTTATAATAATGCATTTTATTTGGAATGGAGATTTTTCTATAAGATACTGCATATTCTCCTGCTACAGAAAGTATGTTGTTGAATCCTGCAATAAGAGTCATCTATGTATACTTGGATAAATACAGTGATTGAACCGGTATGGGAGAAACACAAATAGATAAAGATCTGATAGAGGATATTTATATATGAGTATTGACCTTTGCTGCAAACATAAGTGAGTAGAGCATACAAGGGACAAAATTATGAAAATTTCAAAGACATTACCAAATAAATACCTGTAGGGAACTAGTTGATGGGTCTTGGGGGTTGACTCAGAACCATAGTCTCAGGGGGGACACAATCATCAGTTGGCATAGCATAGTCCACAAAGATGGAGTCCTGGTATGGCGCTGTGGGTTAATGCGCTGGACTGCATAGTTTATTTTAACCACAAGGTCTGCGGTTCAAACTCACCAGCTGCTCCTTGGAAACCCTATACAGGGTTGCTATGGGTAGGAACTGAGTCAACAGCACTTAAGAACAACAACAAGTCCACAAAAATAATCTGTATCTTAACATTTGTAAGTAAGCAACTGAGATCTTAAAAGAGCTAAGGTACAATTATTGATCTCTTCCTTTGGGGAGGAAAAAGAGTGATGAAGCCTGGAATCTATTAGTCCAGTGGACTAACAGAACATGTGAACATCAGTCTTCATGACCCTGATACCAGAAAAATGGTGCCTGGCTGCCACTACTAACTGTTCTGAAAGGCATTACTGAAAAGAATCTGGACAGAGTGGGAGAAAATGTGGAACAAAAAGGAGCTGGCTTACTGGTCAGAAAGAGACTGGAGGAACCTGAGAGTATGGCTCTTTGTTACCCTTCAGGTCTGGAACCAAACTTACCCTCCTGGCTCAGTTTTCAGTCGAGCAATAGATAGCTACATAGAGGGGTCAACAATTCAAGATTGTTGTACACCATTCAAGATCAAGAGGGCAGCATTTACCTAAGGACAGAATTCAGAAGGTTTGGGAAAGAAGGTAGAATGGACACAATCACAGGGAAGAAGTGGGGCAAGTGATGTTACCTGGAGGAGATTACAATCATTGAAATGAAACCAAGTATGTGATTTGTTAAATGTAAAATTGATGACCTGCTCTACAAATCTTCAGTTACTTCACAGTAAAGTATGAACCTGGGAAAGCTCTATGATGTATGTGTTTTCTGGTTCCATCCGTGTTCCTGACAGTCAGTCATGTGGTCTCTGTGTTTTGTATTGTGTATGTGGGGGCTTGAAAAAGTTCATGGAGATCGTGGAAGTTTTACACAAACGTTTTGAGGCCCCTTTGTATGACTAATAAGGAGTCATAAAAATATGCTCAGTACATTATTTTAAACTCTCTTCCTCTTTAGTCCTATCTCATGAAATCTTACTTCTTTTAAGATCCAGTGAGAATAAGATGGATAGCATCAACCTTGCAGTAATATTTGCACCAAACCTTCTTCAGACAAGTGAGGGACATGAAAAGATGTCTGCTAACACAGAAAAAAAACTCCGATTGCAGGCGGCTGTAGTACAGACTTTTATTGATCATGCTTCAGATATTGGTAAGATGTCATTGTACACTTCAATGACAGGATTTCTTTAAGTGAGAAGACAGCTGCTAGAAAAGTTAATATATTAAATATTTTTTTGAGGGTAGAGGAAGGATAATAATGTCTTGTGAACATTTTCATTTAGGACATGTGCCAGAATGTATCCTGGAAAAGATACCAGCTATGTTGGGTATTGATGGTCTCTGTGCTACTCCATCGCTAGACGCCTTTGAAGAAGGTGAATATGAATCTCCTGGTGAGTGTAAGAGAAAGCAAAGACAAAGTGTCGGAGGTGAGTGATGGGCCATGTTATGGAAGTGTATTGGTACATTTGTATCTGAAGTCTAAAATACTTTTATTTAAAACCTCATTCTAAAATGTGTTCATTCATAAAGAAGTACAAGCTATGGTGCTTGTCTTTAGAGTGCTTACAGTATAGTTGCAAATAAATACATGTGAAGAGTTAAAAATAGCAATGTAGTCTAATATTAAGTGCTAAATCAGTAGCAGAAACATGTAACATGTTTAAAAGAGAAAAGTTCCCCTGGGTTGTAGTGATCAGGGACTCATTAAAGAGAAGGTTGAACTTAAGACTTTTTAAAGAATGGGTAGACTCTGGGGGAGTTGGGTAGAGGTCTGAATGTTTGAATCCTATTGGGAAGGATGCTGGGGAAGAAAAGCATGTGTAGGGTAGTCTGTGTGTCTCTAAAAAAACCATCCTAATTCCAGTGAAGGATTCATAGTTAAGGTTAGGATTGTATCACGGTGAGCCTGGCTAAAGAATAGAATAGTGAGGTGGGTATTGGTGAACCATTAAAGGTTTCTGACTAGAAAAATAACTTTATTAAAATATTTGAGAAAATTCCCTGATTTGAAAAATTCACACTTGAAGATGAATAGTCAGAAATGTTCGATAGTAATGCACGTGTGGGGTCAGAGTTTGAACTAGGTTTTTTAATTGTTTTTAAGTGCCATTGAGGTGATTCTGACTCTTAGTGACTCTATATAGGGTTTCCAGGTGGCTTTGAACTGCTGACCTTGCAGTTTGCAGTCCATTGCTTATCCTACAGCACCACACCAAGACTCACTGAACTACTTAGTGGCATGAATTATTTAAGACTATACACTAAACAGAAGCCATCCTAGGGGGAGTGAATTGATACCTCATTGTGATTTTTGTTTGCATGTTTTGGGTGGTTAATGGTGCTGAGCATCGTTTCATGTGTTTGATGGCCATTTGACTGTCTTCTTTGCTGAAATGTTCATTGAAATCCTTTTTTAATGATTAGATTATTTGTCTTTTTGTTTTAAAGTTGTATATCTATTTTGGTTATTAGGTTCTTATCATATATGATTTACAAAGATGTTCTTCCAGTCGTAGCTTAATATGAGGTCCCATTTATTATGTCCTATGCTGTTGGTATACTATAGGATAAACTCTCGACTGCAAGGTCGGTGGTTCAAATCCACCAACCACTCCTCAGAAATGCTATAAGGGTTGCTATGAGTTGGAACTGACTGCTGTACTACAAGAACAACAGTGCTGTTTGTGCAGATAAGCCATGGTGAATGCTAACCCTAACAGCGTTGCCCTGGATTTTCTTACCATTATTTTATGGGTTTAGTTGGCACATTTAGCCCCTTCATTCCTTTTGAATTTGCTTTTTGTGTGGTGTGAGGCAAGGCTAAGCTGTATGGAATGATCTATATGCACTGGATTAGAATGTATATTGTGCTATTTTGGGGTGGAATATTCTATATAAGGGAGCGAGGTAGCCCCATAGGATAAGCACTGGACTGTTAGCTACAAGGTTGTAGGTTCAAACCTACCAGCTGCTCTGTGGAAGAAAGACGAGACATTCTGCTCTCCCACAAAGATTTAAAACCTCAGAAACCCTTTTCAGGGTCGGTATGAGTCGGAATCTACTCCAAGGCATTTAACAACAACAACATTCTGTTTATGTCTATTAAGTCTACTTGATCTATAATGTCATTCAGGCCCTCCTCTGTTTCCTTGTTGATCAGTTTTCTAGATGTTCTGTTCAACATTGAAAGTAACGTGCTGAAGGATACATTGAGAAACAGTAGCTTCACATTTTGATATTTTTGCTTAATAAAGGTTTCTATAATAACTTTCTGGTGTGGTGCTGTGGGTTAATGTGTCAGACTGCAAAGCCATTTGAACTGCAAGGTTGGCAGTTCAAGCTCACCAGCTACTCCTCGGAAACCCTATACAGGGTTGCTATGGGTCGGAACTGATTCAATGGCACTTAACAACAACAACATAACTTTCTAGGATAGATTGATACCAACTTAGCTTCAATATCATACAAGAAATTCTGTATACCTATACCATTCCTCTCCCTTTTGTGATCATTAATTACATCTTTATAGTTCGTGTGCTCTGTAATATAGTTGTATCCTTACCTTTTATATTTGCTATTTTAAAAATATGAAGAACAAAACATTTAGTTAGAAAGCATGAATACCTTATTAGTAAACACTTACACTTGTCCATATATTTCCCTTTGTGTATATCTTGGAATTACTTTCTTATGTCTTCTCCCTTTCATTTACAGCTCTCCTTATTGTTGTTGTTAAGTGCTGTCAAGTCACTTCTGACTCATAACAATCCGTTTAGGGTTTCCAAGGCTTTATAGCTTAGTGGGAGCAGACAGCTTCATCTTTCTCCCACGGAGCAACTTATGGGCACTCGTGGTGTGGCGCTGTGGGCTAATGCGTCAGACTGCAAAGTCGATTGAACTGCAATGTCAGAGGTTCAAGCACACCAGCTGCTCCTTTGAAAATCGTATACCAGGTCACTATGGGTCGGAATCGACTCGACGGCACTTAGCAACAATTAGTGTTTTTTGTAGAGTTAGTCATCTGGATATGAATTCTCTCAGCTTCTGTTTGTCAGAGAATGTCTTTATTTCACCCTTGTTCTTGAAGGATAGTTTTCCTTTCTTTCTGCACCTTAAGTATATATATATATTGCTTGACAGTTCTCTCCACACTTAAAATATATCATTCTGTTGTCTTCTGGCTCTCAAAATTTCTGAGAAAATATCCGTTTTCAATCTTTTTGGGAATCTTTGTATGTGACAATTTGCTTTCTCCTACTTCTTTCAGGATTCTCTTTCTCTTTAAATGTTCGGAACCTAACTGTGCCGTTTCTTGGTGTCGATCCCTTTGGGTTTATCCTGCTTTGAGTTCTTTGAGCTTTTTCAATTTGTAGTATCGTGTCTTTGTTAGAGTAGGGAAATTTTCACTTTTCTTCTCTCAGGTTATTATGCCTTTGTCTTCTTTGTCTCTGCTCTCTGAGGACTGCTTATATCTGAGCTAGTAGTCGAGGGGTGTGGGCAGGAACACCAGCACATTTCCTCTGGCTCTCTTCAGAAGGACCTCCAAGAGATCTGGCTTGTTGGTTTAAGAGTCCCCCCATGACTCAGAGGTCTGGCTTGTTGCTTTCAGAGCTCCCGTGGTGGTTAGAGGAGCTGTCTCCATTTGAGACCTGAACCTTGTTGGCATCAGTCCAGCAGCCAACATTTACCAGCTGAGGGAGGGATAGTAATACTGTACACCGACCCTCAAGGAGGCCTGCCACGTGGATTTTGGGGCAGGGGCTGTGGTGGTTAGGGAAGCAGGCTCATTTTCTAGTTCACAACAGCCAATGTGTGGCTAGGAAGGGGAAGAGATAAAGGGAAAAGTGATGTTCCTACCTTATGTGATTTGTTGATTCTTAACCTATCTGCAGTTCCCTACTTCTCTCTGATTCAGAGTCCCTCAAAGCCAAGCACCATTTTCTTGTCCTTGAGGGAAAGAGTCAGGATGGTGGTTTGTTTATGCCTCCATCTTTCCAGAATTCCTCCCTTCACTGTCTACATCCACTCAGTATTTGGGTTCTGTAAGATTTGTACTCAGAGATGAAGTCCATCTCTGCAGTTTGTAACTTCATCTTTACTGAAGGATCCCATCGGTCTTGGTTTTTGTGTCTCCTTGAATCCACCCTACTTATTGCTATTAGGTTGACTTCTTAAAATATAACCTTAATCATATATCAAACATATCCTTCAGGAGTTTTTATTGATAATAGTTTAATACTGATCTTGACAGCTTGTCTTTTAAATTTTTTTCATAGACTTGCTTTGGCGTACCTTTCTAGCCATTTCCTGTCTCTTTTTTACTCATCCTATACTTTAGTCAAGTTGAATTTTTTGCTATTATTCCAAACTGTTTTGTTTGTTTGCCTATATTGTTCCTTTATATAATGTTTTACTTCTATCTATGCCTAGTGTTCAAATTGTTTTCAATTAGAGCCCTGCTCTGGTGCTGTAATATAAGCACTAGACCGTAAGGTGGTTCAAACGCACCAGTCGCTCCTAGGAAATCCTATACAGGGTCAGTATGAGTCAGAACTAACTTTACTACAGTTAACAACAGCAATGCCTGCTGTTCAAATTGTATTCAGTTGGCAAAATCTTGTTTAAATGTTTAATTGCTTAAATCAAGCAAGCTTTTCATTTCCCCTCATATCTCTCCTTAAGGAGAAAATAATCTTTCTTTCTGCTCTAATATTCTATAGTTAATTATTTCTTGAGCATGACTGTCCTATATTTAAAACCAAGGACTATGTTTTATATATCATTGTAGTCAGCCCAGAGTTTCTTAATGAATAAGCATCTACTAAAGGAGCTCTGGTAGTGTAGTGGTTACGAGTTGAGTTACAAACATTAGGGTCATCGAAACTACCAGCCGTTCCACAGGAGAAAGATGAGGCTTTCTGCTCCCATAAAGATTTACAGCCTTGGAAACCCTATACAGGGTCACTATGAGTCGGAATCAATTTCACGGCACCTAACCACCACCACCACTGAATGAATGCAGTCCTAATGTAGTGCTGGCAGATAATGCACTGGACCGAAATGTCAGTTTGAACAACGAGGTCGGTGGTTCAAACTCACCAGCTACTCCTCAGAAACCTTGCATAGGGGAGCAGTGTATCAGAATGGACTCAACAGCACTTAACAACAACAACTGAATGGTGTATATAGTATATTGAGTTATTTATGTTTGGCTTAAACCTGCTGTTTCTGAACTGGTGACTTCCAGATTTACGTTTTCGGTCTTTATCTTTCCACAAATTGATTCATATCCACTTTGGTATCTCATAGGTGTGTCATCTAACACTTCTTAGCATAATTGCCTTAATTATTTGGCGATAGTGTTGTCCACTCAGTCATCAGAATCAGACTCTAGGAGTCCTTAGCTATTCTTTTCTCATCTCTGCATCTCGCTGATAAGCAAGTCTTGTTAAGTCAGTGCTTATCCTTGTTTCCAATTTTTATTGCTTCTTGACCTCATTAATTTGTACTCTTTCTTCAGGTGTCCACTAAAATATCATTTCTTCAGGGAACCTTCTCATTTCTCGGTCTCATTTATGGCTCTGTTGTTATGTTTGTACTTTTATCAGACTACCTATTCTATGGACATGTTTACTTCTTTATTACATTTAATGTTTGTTTCTTATACTTGAATAAAGTCCATAAAGATAAAGACTATACCTATCTTGGACACTGTTGTATTCCTACTCATTGCATAAACTTGACACATGTTGTTAAGTGCCATTGAATCAGTTCCAACTCATAGTGACCCTGTATAGGGTTTTCAAGCAGCAGCTGGTGAATTTGAAGCACTGACCTTAAGGTTCAAACCAAAATTGAGGTCCAGTGCTTATCCTACAGCGCCAAACCAGGACTCCCATTGTTCCTGTTGTTAAATGCAGTCAAGTTGGTTCCAACTCATAGCGACCCTGTATAGGGTTTCTGAGGAGCAGCTAGTGAGCTTGAACCGCTGACCTTGCTGTTCACGCCAACCTTGTGGTTCAGTGTACTAACCTAACCCATAGTACCACACCGGGACTCCAGCATTCCCTAGTAGGAATGAAGTAAATTTTTGTTGAATGACTAATTTACTTACAGAAGTCTCCAACTAGTTTGCCTATAAAAAGGCTTGCACCTTTAAATTTATTTGTCACACTACTCCAAAGTGACTTTTCTAAAATGCAGATTTGACAGTGTTGCTCTGTGCTGCCTTTGGTAAATCCGCATTATGTAAAATGGCACACAGTTCTGTTCTGCCAAATGTTCACACTCTCCACTGCCCACTTTCTACTCCAGTAGTATAAAGCTGGTGTCTAGTGTGCATAGATCCTGTTTTGACACATGCCTTTGTATGTGCTACTCATTTTAGCTGGAATGCTGCCTTCTTATCTAATCAACCCTGCTAGTTCTTCAAAACACCATCTAGGTTTCACTTCCTCTGCAAAGCTTTTTCTCATTTCCATTTCCTTTCTTCCTCAATAAGCAATGATTCCTTCTTCCATACTCTTTCTGTAAATTATATATACTTGTGTTGTGCTTCATTTGTATTGTATGTCTTGGTTTTTGAGGAGTAATAGTAGTATAAATGGGGAATGAAATAAAATATAGCCGTTAGTTTCTTTTCTATAATCTTAAATGACTTTAAAATGTATAAGCTGATAAAAAATTGTTAAAAGAAGATCATAATATTAGTATGGATTACTACTGGCATAAGATAAGTAAATGTTCAGTTGTAATTGATTATGTGATTACATATGCCTTGCATTTCAGATTTTGTTAGTGGAGCTTTAAGTAAACTTAAATCTAACCGAACACCCTCTTTTACACCTCAGCAAGAAAAAATCGGTAGGTATTATACATATTTATTTAAATGAAAATGTGTCTCATATTCTACGAAATAATTATAATAATAATTACCTAGCTTTAGTTTATTTTTAATAAAATTCAAACAACATTTTCAGTGGAAATGTATAATACTATTTGGTGACAATGCTGATTACATATTAGAATATGTACTGGATAAGAATTTCTTTTAAATCTTTTTAATCATGCTTTTCTGTTACCTAGAACTTAGTTACTGAATATGTGAAAATAGCTCCAGTAGGTTTTCCTGTCTTTGTTTCTGCTCTGCCTAGAAGCAAAAGCATATTCATTTAAACACACACTCTTACATTTTTCTTTTAAAACCAGAAGTTGAATTAGTATATGCTAATTTTTTTATCCTAGTTTGCTTGTGTCTGAAATTGTCAGTCCTAATAGATAAACAGGGCTTCTGGTGTGGCGCTGTAAGATCAGCATGGGACTGATCCACAGTGTCGGCAGTTCAAATCCACCAGCTGCTCCTTGGAAACCCTTTACAGGGTCGCTTTGAGTCGGAACCGACTTAATGGCACTTAACAACAACAATAGACAAACATACTATGATGTTTTATTTTCCATATTAAAGAAGTTAACTGAAGTTAATATTCAGACATGATGAAAAGCAAAAATAATACTTTGTTCATTTTTTGCCTTAAATCTGTTAGAATTTTTTCTTACATTAATATTTTTTAATGTGTATTATGTCATCTTTTATTGTATTTTGTTTGTTACTGCTGTTTCTTAAGAATATTGCCTCTAAGTAATCACACAATATTAATTTAGTTGCATAGTATATTTTTGATATTGTGAATGTATCCTCTAGTCCCTACTGATTAGATCTAAGTAGTAGTAATAACCTTATATGAAGTTATATAAAATATTTGTATTTTATCAAGTCAGGGAGAAACAACATTTTTTTTTTTTCAGCCCAGGTGTCTGTATCACCGATGATTCTTACACCAAATGCTAAGCGTAAACTACCAGTAGATTCATCTCACGGCTTCTCCAGTAAGAAAAGGAAGTCCATTAAGCACAATTTAAACCCTGAACGGTTGCCAAGCAGTCTCTTCAGTAGCAGCTCTACACCAGCCTCAGGTACCAGATAAGAAGTTTTGTAATATTGTTATAAACATGGACATCAGTGAGTGCCCTTTATATAATCATTCTTTAAGAACCAGAACTTTATTCCATATCTTATCAAATCCTTGAATTTTTATATGACCTACTCTCCTTTAATATGGACTCCTGGTATGGTACTGTTGGATCAGCATTGGACTGCAAACCACAAGGTTAGTGGTTCAAATCCACCAGCTTCCTCAGAAACCCTATAAGGGTTCGCTATGAGTTGGAACCAACTCAACAGCACTTACCAACTATAGCAATACTTCAAAGTGGAGTTCTGGTGTGGCGCTGTAGTATAAGCACTAGACTCATCACCACAAGGTTGGTGGTTCAAACTCACTAGCCATTCCTTGGATACCCTATAGAGGGTTGCACTAACAGCAGCAGCAATCCTTTCAAATGCTGCCATTGCTGTTGTGTACTGTTGAGACTGTTCTGATCGTAGCAACCTAATGTGATGAGGCAGAACTGCCCCCGTAGGGTTTCCTAGGCTGTAATTCTATTGGAGCAGATCTCCAGGTCTTTTCTGTCAGAGCAGCTAGTTGAAATGAATCGGCTCGTTAGTATTTGTTAGCTTACCCATTAAGCCACCAGGGGTCCTATATATAGTACAGTAATATTTATACACACTAGTCACTAAAGTTCTTTAGTAAGTGGTAGACCAAATTTAAGTCTGTTTTGCTTCAATGCTTGCTTTTCCTCCAAACTGCAACAATGCCCATCCTCACTTGTACTGTTAAAAGAGCTTAAGGCAAAAGTCTTCAAAGTAATGCTTAATCAGACGTTTTGTA
The DNA here is from genome assembly GCF_000296735.1 of Chrysochloris asiatica. Taxonomy (NCBI): domain Eukaryota; kingdom Metazoa; phylum Chordata; class Mammalia; order Afrosoricida; family Chrysochloridae; genus Chrysochloris; species Chrysochloris asiatica. The sequence continues at coordinate 44,173,559 of NW_006408522.1, forward strand.
GGCAGTTAAAAAGTGAGAAATAGATTTTTTTTGTTTTGAGTTGGGTTAGATGGAACCTGAATCATCTAACCAGAAATTATGTGGTTGCTTGTGGAATGGAAGGTTGATTAAGGCTTGAAATCTTTAAATTGCTGTTATTAATAGTTTATACTTTGAAAGAAAATAAGTTTGGGTGATATTATTACATGTGATTAATTTTATAGTTCATTTTGATGCAAGCCCAGAAGGGTCATCTCAAAGTTCACTCACTCCTGTAACCATTGATGGGAACCAGATCAGTACAGGTGTCCACAGGAGAAGTAAAAGGATTGCAGGCAAGAAAATTTGCAGGTAATTTATCCAGGACATTTTGTTTTTATTGACTGAATTATATACGTATACACACATATGCACAATGGGTCTTCCAAAGCTTTGTGGAAAATGGGATGAAAAGACAATGGAATTGTCCCATGAACTTTGTGTGTGTGTGTGTACTGCAAATAACACCCATGTTTTTTGGCAACTGTGCATCTCCCTTGCACTTTATCTTCATAAGTGTGCTATGTCAGGTTTTCCTTTTGCATGTTGCTGACTTCAGTTTCTGTTTCTAATCACATGGAAACTTCACATAAGGTGTAGGTATCATCAGCTTAAGAGAAACAAATGCACAGTTTCCATTGTATATTATCTGATTATGTGAGGTGGGGCAGGGCAGGGGATACCAAACTATCCTTGACTGGTTTATACCTTTATTATACAATTATTATTATCATACACATAAGCAAGAAATGAAAGAAAATGAACAGAATGGTGTGATTTCCCCGTAAAATGTGAGGCCAGGTGAATGAGGCTGAAATTCACTAGAAATGTCACGAGACATGTGGCACATGCATGGACATCCTATGCCTGCAGTGTTTTACTTAAATTCACCTTTCCTGCACTTTCTACCTGTGGGCACATTATTTGTGAAAAAGGAAAACAGTAAATGTGTAATAAAATATTTTATTAATATCCTATAGAGAATTGTACTTTAATTTGAACCATAGTAACAAATTTATATCACCCTCATACTCTGACTTATAAAATGGTTTGTCTGTGCTGTTGTTATGTGCTGTCAAGGCACTGACTCAGCACTCCTAGTCCGTTTGAACCACAAGGTCGGCAGTTCAAGTTCACCAGCCACTCCTTGGAAACCCTATATACAGGGTCACTATGTGTCAGAATCAACTCGACATCATTTAACACAACACGGGTTCCAAGGAGCAGCTGATAGATTTGAACCACCAACCTTGTGGTTAGCAGTCCAATGTGTATCCTACAGTGCCACTCCAGGACTCCATTTTGTCTATACCCACCACAAAAAGTTTTCTAATCTGAATCTGATTTACTTGCTTCAAATCCTATTTTGTGTGTAAATTTAGATATTCCTATTAGTTTAAAGCAAATCATGAGAAGTGACTAATAAACTTTACAATTCATAGGAAAACTCATTCTTATGTTCAGTAAAACCTGTGAAAGCCAGAACCTATGTAAAGCAGAAGCCTTTGCAAGAAGTAAATCTCAAATATTTTTACTAAATCAGGTGGTAAAAAAGAAATGGTAAATCTGCACCCTGTTAAAGGTAAAAAACTTGCAAGACCTAGAAAAACAAGGCAGTCCCATCAAGTACCAGCTCTGCCAGGTCTCTCTATATAAATGCAGTGTATTCGTATATGGTGTTTTCAAGTTTGACTAATTCTAGAAAAAATATTACTCTTTTCAATTATTAGCAGTATGATTTGCTTTCAGTTTTCTCTTAAATTTCTTACTGCAAGAATTTCTTTGGTGTTTTATGCTATACAAATAACTGACATGTTTAATTCCACTCTTTTTAGGGTAGAATCAGGAAAAGCTGGCTGCTTCTCTCCTAAAATCAGTCGTAAAGAAAAGGTTCGAAGATCTCTTCGTTTGAAATTTAGTCTGGGGAAAAGTAGCCGAGATGTTGTAAGTGTCTTTCACCACTTGATTGGTGACAAACAATAATTTTTATATTAGCATAGAAATGTAAACTTGACATGGAAAAGGTTACCCTGCCTTCCCTTCAGCTACTGTCCCATTGTCTACTGCCCTTTGTACCAGAGCTTTTATACTAGACTTAATGTCTCCATTTCCTGTTTGTCACTGTAAACATAATCCAGTCAGCCTTTCATCAGATGAAATTGTTTTCATCAAAAGCACCAATAAATTCAATGTTGTTGAAGCCACTGGTCAAATGTTGTTAGGGTGCTATTGTTAACTTGATGTTTTACTTAGGACAACTGTATATGACAGAATAAAACTGAAAGTTTTCTAGGCTGTCATCGTCTTTGGAGAATATCGGTAGGTGATGGTTCCATGGAGCCACCAAGCACATTCTAACCACCAGCATTTTGTTTAGCACCTGACTATTTGTGAACCAGGACTCTGTAGTCAAACATCAGTCCTTATTTCACTTGACCTATCTGTAGCATTTGACACAGACAATTCCTCGTTTCTCGTCCTTGCTCTCATGATTTCCTTCCTTCTTCACTAATTCTCAGATTCCTTTTCACTGGAGTGCCTAACACTTGGACTTCTCTCTCTCCATTCACTCGAGCTCATCTTAAATATTTCTTAAGACTTTATATCTCCAGCACTGCTTTCCTGAGCAACTTGACTGCCTTCTTAATACCTGTCTACTTGAGTTTCCCAGTAGACATCTCAAGTATCATTTGTCATAAACAGAGTTCCTGATAAGCAGTTCTTAGTTGCTGCCATCAATCTCCCCTTTCTTCTCATCCATCAGACTATGCTTCTACTAGCTGACTTCTCCATCTTAGGTAGAGCACCTCCATTCTTCCAGTTATTTCAGCCAAAAGCCAAGGAGATAGTCTTGATTCCTTTCTCTTACATGCTATGTCTAATCCATTAGAGAATTTGGTCTGCTTTAACTTCTGTTTTCAAAATATATCCAGATTCTGATGACCAATTCTTACTTTTTCTGCCTTATCTAAGTTGTGCCATCTCTCCTAGATTATTGCAATAAGATCTCCTAACTCCTGCTGATAGGTCTACCTGCTTCCACCCTTGCTGAAGTTCTGCAGCCAAAATGATTCTTCCAGAACCTAAGTTAGATCATGTCACTGCTGCTCAGAACTCTATACTGACTCCTCGTTTCACTATAAGTAAAAGTCAAGCTCTTCATTGATCTGTAAGGCAACATATGCACTGTTCGCAGCCTACTTCTTTACTCTCTGCTCCTGCTACTTCCCTTTGTTCAATCGGCTTCATCTCCTCTGAACTCTCTTTACTGTTCATCAAACTGGCCTGACCTGCTCTAGCCTCAGAGACTGCATGGATGTTTTCCTCTTCCTGAAATGTCCTTCTCTCTTGGAAACTCATGGCTCTCATGCTCATATTTAATTCTTTATTCAAAAGTTTTCTTCTTTCTGGTCTTTTAAAAATTATACTCACCTTTCACCACTTACTCTGTTTTTATCCATAATATTTTTCATCTTCTGCATTATATAATGTCATTTACTATTTATCTTGCTTTTGTCTAATTCCTCATCTGGAATGTAAACTCCATGGGAACAGGATCTTGGTCTTTTTTTTTTAACTACTTTGAAAAGGTCCTGGCACAAAGTCAACCCCCAAATTAATTTTTTTTAATGACTGAATATGTGACATTTTGTATTTCAATCAAAAATGACAGCCTACAAGTGTCAGTAGCATGCAAGTATGTTTATGTTATCAAGTTGCTTCCTAATTATATTATTTTTAATCAGCTATAAAAGATTTGGGTAACTACAAAAAACTACCCAAAAAAGCTTGGTCTTAATATGTTGAATTACTATGTTTATTTCTTAACCAAAACTCTTCATTTCTCTTTTCTGTATAGAATGGATGTTGTGGTATCAATAGATATGAAAATGTTGGTCGAAGACTTGCAAATCAACAAAGTTTTAAAAATGGGATTGAATCTGTTAAAACAGGTCTGTTTTTTAGCCCAAATATTGGTGAAAGATTAACAAAGAAAGGTATGCTTACATACTGTTGTTAGAGTTTTACTCAGCAAGTCTGCTTTAGTTGCTTTTTAATGGTAAAATATACTAATTTTCCATGCTGCTGTTGTTAAGTGCCACCCTATATAGGGTTTCCAAGGCTTGTAAATCTTTGTGAGAGCAGAAAGCCTCATCTTTAAAAATTCATGTTTGAGTAGTGTGAAAACATCTGGATTTTCCACCAGCAATTTAAAGATACTTACATGGAAATATTTGATGCTTTTCTATTTAAAATTATTTCTAATTCTACAGATCTTTAGTATATTAAAGTTAAGTGCTTAGTACTTTTATCTGTCATGTGTTTGAGTAATATTTCAGAACTAGGTCAAATATAAAAGATTAAAACTGTTCAAATGCTTTATTTTAGGTTCAAAAAAGATCAGTAAGTCTGAGGAAAACTTGTTAACTCCTGAGAGACAAGATGGAACAAATTACCGGATGTCTTGGACAGGACCTAGTAATTCAAGTTTTCAGGAAATAGGTGCATTTGAAATATCTCCGATAGTAGGAAATCTGAGAGTGGAGCCTGATCTTGCGGTTGAGAAGTCATCTGTTACTTCGTATGAACTCACCTCTCCCAATGTACACAGTCAGCATAATAGTATTGAAAATAAAAACACTCTTAGCGAGGATGAAAGGAACTTGACCACAGAGACTTTAGTGAAAATTCAGAAAGCATTTTCTGAATCTGGAAGTAATCTTCATGAATTGATAGATCACAGAAAATCATCAATAATTATTGTGGAGAAAGTAAAATTAAATGAATCACGAAATGTAGAACATAGCCCAGAGAAAAGTCTGTTTGAAAGTAATGATTTAACTATAACAGAATTAAAGGAAAAGTCCGAGCGCCACACAAGTAAAGATGAAACCAGTTTTTCAGAGAAAGACTTCTCACCATACAAAACTCAAAGATTTGACAAAGAAACGACTGTAAAATGTTATTCAACTCAGATGAACATGGAAGCTGAACACAGTGTTTATTCAGATATACTGAAAGAATCTTCAAGCAAACAAGTGTCTCCTGGTGATGAACAAATAAAGAAACAGGAAATCCCAATAGAGACGCTAAATACTAAATTAATGGAAAGTGAGAAAATAGTTAATGAAAACTTACTAAAACACACAGCTTCTAGGGCAGATGTAGCTAAATCATCTTCCTTAGAGCACATTACATGTAATATATCAAACTTAGCAAAGCCAAAGTCTGTGAGAATTGTTAAGCAGCAGTCACTGGTGGAAGCGTGTGATAAAATGGTTTCAGAAAGTGCACAGATAACAGAGATTGGAAAGGTTTCAGACCACATACAATGGTTTAATAAACTTTCTTTAAATGAACCAAATAGAACAAAAGTAAAGTCACCTCTGAAGTTTCAGCGTACCCCTGTCCGCCAGTCTGTCCGGCGAATTAATTCTTTGCTGGAGTATAACAGACAACCTGTGAGGCCTAAGCTGGTGAGTCATGGAGCTGCTGCCTCTCCGCTGGTGAAAGCAGTGAGCTGTGATAGTGCACTTTCACATGTAGAGAATATGCCCCAAGATTCCTCTGTGGGATGTGACAGCTCAGGTCTTAACCAACAGCAGTCTATGTCACAGGAACAGCCAAGCATGGAATTAGCTTCTAAATCTTCATCAAAGCTGAACAGGCACCAAAGAGCCTCAGTGAATGCTTCTCTTGGGCCTGCTAGAATCTGTAAAGAGAAAGTGATGTCTCATGACCAAATTAAAGTTCCATTGGATGACTTGACTAATTATGGTATATTAAAATCTGTTGTAAATAACAATATAGACTTTTCTTCTGAGGCAAGTAACAGAGTCCTAAGGAAATCATCAGAAAGAGAAAGGCCTTGGTATAAAGGTTCTCCCAAAAATCCTATTGGAAAAGTTCAACTGTTACCAAGTAAACCCGTAGACTTGTAATTGGTAAATGATAATCTTGTCATTTATGTAAATAAAATTAGCAATCAGTGATATGACTTGTAAATATAATCAACATGTTATTTTTATAGCTCAGGATATTGATTATGAGATTTCTCTGAAAAATTTTGATTTCACTGCACAAGGAACAATTTTATACTTTTAAGAATGACTCCGTTATTCTTGTTAATTATGGCAGTATTTAAACTACTTTTAATATTGTGATCTCTTAAAGCAGAGATTATACTTTTTAAGACATTATTGGCGAGATTTATCAGTAATTTTTGAAATGTGCATGGATTGTATTTTTATGAGTGATAGGAAGAGTGGAGCGAGTTGTGCCTAGTGTCAGAGAACATCTCTTCAAGAAATTTGTAGGCTTGTAAAGGGAAGAGACAAACCCTGCAGATCCAATTTCTTGGCTTATATAAAAGTGATGTTTATGTTTTTCTCCATTTCTTTAAGTGTCTAGAAATTCATTTGCTCATCAGTACCTTAATACTTTGTTCCTATTTCATGACTCAAGTGTAGTCCTCTTTTAAGCCATACTGTGTTTAAAGTTAATTTGCACAAATACGTTTATATCTGTCTTGTCCAGTATAGAATTTTAAATTATTTAAGGAGGAATAATTAAACCTGAAAAGAAGTTTAATCAAGCTAATTTTCTATATGCAGATACTTGATTTTAGAATTTGAAATAGTTGATACACCTTTGTACATTTAACCAAGAGAAAAGTCTGATGGTTTTGTCTTGTGTGTAAAATGTTATTTATTTAGCATAGATATTAAAGAGAACTTTCTGGACTATAACTTGCCTGAAAATGTTAATGAAATTCAAAGTGCCATTTAATACTGGATCCCACGTGTCAAGCAAATCTGCCTAAATTTATATTTAAAATTATTAAATGAAATCTTAAAAACGATAAATCTTAAGTTTTGGAGGAAAGAACAAGCAGACAGAACCAACCTTTCATAATTTGCAAGTCAAATAGAACAGCATTGCACACCTGCTCAGAGCAACCAGACTTAACCAGGAGGAATGTCATGTCTTCATAGGTTTGCTTTACCGAGTCCTACTTCACAACAGTACATCTGTTTTATTTCAGAACCATTTTCTGTCTCTATATTCATTCATTCCTTAGGAACTAACCCCAACTCAGAATTAGGACTTGACTACATAAGTCTGTGAAAATCTGTAATTATAAACTAAAAATCATGGTAAGTGCTTCCGAGTTGGTTCTGATTCACAGCCACCCTGTATAGTGTTTCCAAGGCTATACATCTTTATGGGAGCAAAAAGCCCCATCCTTCTCCCATGGAGTGGCTATTGGGCTCAAGCCACCAACCTTGTTTACCTGACATCGAAACATGTTTATATAATGCAATAAGGTTTACTCACTATAGAATGGTCAACCATTCAAGATCAAAAGGGCAACATATATAAGGACAAAGTTCAGAAGGATTGGGAAGGAGGGTGGAATGGAAATAATAGGGAGGAAGTGGGATGACTGTTATTACTTGGAGTGGGTTGCAATAATTGAGTTGAAACCAAGTGTATGATTTGATTAATGTAAAACTAATGATCTGCTCTGTAAACCTTCACTCAATTCAAAATAAAAGTTTTTAAAACAAAAACACCCAAACATTTATAATAAAGATGGGGCATGCATTTTAATTTTTTGTGGTATTTCTAGTAATAAGTAAAAATGTTGTTGTTGTTGTTAAGTGCCGTCGAGTCGGTTCCGACCCATAGCGACCCTGTACAGGGGTTTCTGAGGGTGTAAATCTTTACGGGAGTAGAAAGCCTCATCTTTCTCCCACGGAGCAGCTGGTAGTTTCGAACCGCTGACCTTAAGGTTCGCAGCCCGATTCGTAACCACTACGCTACCAGAGCTCCTTAATAAGTAAAAATAGAAAATGTTAATCGATCTTAAAGCAGTTTTTCTCCTAACTTGGAATCCCTAAAATTAGTGTCATTTTATAAGTTGGTTTCAAAAAGTTCATAGAAAAAATTTTCATTATCAGCTTTTTGAAGCCCCCTCATATATCGTAGGGGATAGAATGAAATGTTGGATTGGAGTACTAATTCAGTAAGAGCATATTATTTAACTGTACAAATCTGAATTAGAGGCATTGGAGAGATGAATTAAACATGTTTATAAGAAAAAACTACCCACAGTTTACCCCCATTAGCTGAAGGCTGCAATATAGAAAAAAAAAAAAAAAGAAGATGAATACAGATGTGGTCATTAGAAAAAGTGTCAGGAAAATTCCGTTTAATACTTGATTTAATCTGTTTTTGTTTACAAGATAGAGATGATGTCTTAGCTTAACCTAATGTTAAGTGCCATCGAGTCAGGTCCGACCCATAGCGACCCAGTATAGGGTTTCTGAGGAGCAGCTAGTGAGCTTGAGCCGCCACAGCTTTGCAGTCTGGTGCGTTAACCCACAGCGCCACACCAGGACTCCTATTAACCTAAATGACAAAGTGAATATACAAAGGTACTTTACAAAGTCTTACATAGGCAGTACCTTCAAGGATTCTTTCACTTTACTCATAAGTGTAAATAAAGGGAGTCCTGGTGTGGCACTGTGGACTAATG
>NW_006408522.1:44185078-44198639 GCF_000296735.1 Chrysochloris asiatica
TTTTCAATGGATGTTTACAGCTGTTTCTCTTCATTTTGAGTTGTGCCCCATCAGCAAATGAAGGTCCTGCGGGCTTTTCTCCCACTAGCTTTATTCCATTCACATTATCACAGTCAACTCTACTTTGAGGAGGCAGCTCTTCCCCAGTCGCATTTTGAGTGCCTTCCAACCTGAGGGGCTAATTTTCTGGCACTATATCTGACAGTGTTTCTTTGCTATTCATAAGGTTTTCAGTGACTAAGGATTCTAGAGTAGTTCGTTACTCTTTGTTCCTAGTCTGTCTTTGTCTGGAAGCTCATCTGAAACCTGTCCACCATGGGTGACCCTGCTGGTTATTTAAAATACCAGAGGCATAGCTTTCAGAAGCCTAGCAACACACAAGCCACCACAGTATGACAAACTGACAGGTGAGTGGTGGCTGTTTGGTTTTAAGTGGAAACTGTCACTTTAAATTTTGACTGCACATTCTATAGTAAATGAGATTTTGATGTCATCAAGCCTAGATACATTTCATAGGTGTTTCATTTTTTAAAAAGAAATGTCATGTAGAGCATTTAGTATTTCAATCAAGTTCCCACTTAGTCCCAAAGCAACAAATTGTAATGTCTTCTCCATATTCTTAAGCACAAAATGAAGATAACGCTAAAGTAAAATTCAGAATAAAATAAACAGAACCGTAGTGGTTGTTTAGCCTAGAGTCATAGATAAAAAGTTCTGAAGACAATATGCATTGAAATGCAGAAAATGGCATCTATGGAACAAAAAAACAAAGCTCTACAAAACAAGCCTTGCTTGGCTTCAAACCAAAAGGTCTTGTGTCTTATGAATAATTTTGCCAATCCTATTCCTAGTAGTGGTTACAAATCGGTCTGCTAAACTCACGGTCAGCAGTTCGAAACTACCAACTGTTCTGCGGGAGAAAGATGAGGCTTTCTGCTCCCATAAAGATTTGCAGCCTCAGAAACCCTGTACAGGGTCGCTGTGAGTCGGAACCGACTCCAAGGCACATAACAATATTCATTGCATGAAGTCCCTGGGTGCAAAATTGGGTAAGGACTTGACTACTAGCAGAAAGGTTGGTGATTGAAACCTCTCCAGAAGTATAAGATCTGCTTTTAAAGGTCATAGTCTTGAAAACCCTGTGGAGCACAGTTCTACTCTATTCATGGCACAGGCTAGTCAGAATCGCCTCCGCAGTAACAAAACCCAGCATTCATGGCATACAACTGCGGTTGCTGATAATGGAGCCGTTGCATAAAGCGAAGGTACAGACTGGTACTCGAACATAGAGTTAATTTAGTTAACCTCACGCCTCCCAGGTGTTTGACACTAGTCCTCAAAGAAATTTGGATATATTATATGACTTTATGGACTTCTTGTGTGTCCCTGTAGGTTAATGCGCTGGACTGTAAGGCTGGTTTGCATCACAGGCTTGGTGCTTCAAGCTCACCAACCGCTCTTCAGAAACTCTGTACAGGATCACTACGTCGGAACCCACACCATGGCACTTAACAACATGGGTTCCTGGTGCGGCACCATAAGTTGGCAGTTTAAGCCAACCAGCAGATTCTCAGAAACCCTATGCAGGGTCACTATGAATTGGAATGGACTCCATGCTACTTAACAACAATGTGACTTTACAGCTCAATTTTTATACTTAAATACATTCCAAATGATCAAAACTGCACATCCTAGGTGCTCTGTAAACTTATTAGCAGGAAACCCTACAATACGCTGCAAATCCTGAGGTTCTAGGTCAAAATTGGGATTTTACATAGATGATTGGTACAGAGATATAATATTCAGAACTGATTCCTGTTAAGTGCCAGCAAGTCAGTTCTAACTCACAGTTACCCGTTTTTATAGGGTTTCCAAGGAGCAGTTGCTGGGTTTGAACCACCAACCTTGCAGTTAGCAGTGCTTAGCCTACAGTACACACCGTTACTAATATTCATTGTTGTTGTTAAGTACCGTGGAGTCGGTTCCGACTCGTTTTCAAAATATTCCTTGATGTGTCATTTACATGTTTTAGCATCTTCTATTAAATATCTCTGGAGTCCTGGTGTGGTGCTGTGGGTTAATGCGCCAGACTGCAAAGCCATTTGAACTTCAAGGTCGGTGGTTCAAGCTCACCAGCCCCTCCTCGGAAAACCTATACAAGGGTCGCTATGGGTAGGAACCGACTCTATGGCATTCAACAACAACAATGAAATATCTCCAGTGTTCGTGCTTAAGGAAAGGGATGCTGAGAGCAGTATGTACCTTGTATTCGAAGTTCTTAGGCCCTCTTCAGCTTTTGTTGTCACTCCCACGATTCCTTCTTCAAACCAAAAGAAATTTTAAAGCTGTTCTGTTAGACAACGTTGAGTGAGTTCTGTTCTGCACCATTCTAACAACTGTATTTGAGCCCACAGTTGCTGCCACTTTGTCAATCCATCTGATTGGGGAAGCCCCCGTCCCCCCTTTTTTTCTTCCTGACCTTCCACTTTACCAAGCAGTACATCATTCTCCAGGGACAAGCCTCCCTTCTAAGGAGCATTCTGGTTGTACTTACTCCTAGACAGATTTGTTTTTCTGGCAGTTCATGGAACTTACAATATTCTCCAATAATTCAAATGCATGGATTCTTCTCCAGTTTTCCTTATTCATTGTCCAAATTTCATAAGCATATGAGGTTGTTGACAAGCTCTTCCAGAAGGTGGCAAAACTAGAGGTGTGCTATTGGGGGCAGAATACAGATATGGCGATCTGGTACATTTCGTATAAATAAGTGCTTAAGAAAAGGGCTCGATGGAGGACGACAGTCCGTAGGAGGTATTCACCGTAAAGAAGTTTGTAAGGCGAAATATTTGAAAGAGGGTTAGAACGCTGAGGCACATCTACCCTAATGTGCGGTCTGGGGAGTCCTGGCAAAGCGGCTTCCACCTGCTGGAGGAGGGGCGGGGCGGAGCCAAAATGCGGAGGGCGGTGACGCACGAGCCTCCCAACTCGCCAGGCTCCTCGCCGACCCCGACCAAGGCCCAGACCGCAGCAGGTTCCTAGGGCTGCCCATCGGTGAGTACTGCGCTGATCTCGGTTCCTCCTGCTGCTGCCCACCTAAGGGGTCGGGAACGAAGGAGGGCTTCCTGCTGAAAATCCTCGAGCTGGAGGCTGGAGTCTTACAAAGGAAGGGGGGAGGGGGGTGGGGGGCTTGGCTTTGTATAAGAGAAATGGAGTACCGAGGGAGGAGATTGGTAGTTCATCAAATCAGAATTGGGGATGGAAATAAAACAGACTTCTTGCCTTTGAGCGAACGAGGAAAGATGGAGATGGACCGAGAGGCTGGTATCTCCCTCGGGCCTTTGCCATCGCTGTTGCAGGCTTTGCCATAGAAGTAAAGAGCTGTTTTCAAGGCTTTGTATCTAGAAGTGACTACAGAAAGATTCCTTTTACAGAAAAATATACAGGAAGTAGGAGACTTTCCGTTTCAAGGATGAAAATACGTTATTTTGCCTCCCTAACCATTCCCTCTCCAAAAAAAAAAAAATTTAATTAAAAATAAAAGAAGGGGTGGGTGGGATGGTAATCAAAAAGAAAGGTTTGTAGGGTTGTTATCTGAAGCACCTATCCTAAGCAGGCTAGGTGGCTCAGAGGACAGCCCGGTGAATATTGTCCCCTTGTTCTGAACGTGTCTCCATAAAAAAACAAAATTTAAGACAGGCTGACTCCCCAGACTAGTGTTTGCTCTCCCCTCACGTGCTCCATCTTCTTCCTGTCCTCATTGCCCTCTCCAAAAATTCTAAAATACCTGGTAAGATAAACAGATCAGTGAAACGATATTAGCGAACATTATAGGGGCAGACTCTGCCATTGTTCCATGTGTTTGCACAGTTATCCTCTCAACAGCCCTGTAAAGTTGCTGTTATGTGCCATCAAGTTGGTTCTGATAGTTACCCTGCATAGGGTTTCCGAGAGCCTCTGGTGGGTTTGGACTGCTGATCTTGTGGGTTGCAGCCCAGTGCTTATCCTACAGCACCATACCAGATTGTAGACAGTGCCCTGTTTTTTGAGATGAGAAAACTGAAGCATTTGCCCAAGATCACCTGGTAGTGCAGGGCTGAGCTATCATACTGCATCTCCCTACCAGATGGCAGGGCAGGGCCTGTGTGTATGTGTTTCCATTACTCTCAAGATGTCAAATAGAAGAGATGCTTGATAAGCTAAAATGTTCTACTACTCCCTAACTCTCCCACCCTTCCTTACCATTTTAACCTTTTCTCCCCTGAAACTGGAAGAACAAAAGATGTCGCTGTTCCTCCCCCTTTCTCAAAACTGAAGCAAAATGTGGTTTTTTTGTTTTGTTTTTATTAGGAAGGGATGGTAAGAGTGGTTGGGTTGGGGGAATGCAGAACATTCTGGGAGGTGCAAAGAGAATTTAAAAAATGGTTGAAAACTGCTATTCCAGCCAAACCTTCCTAAGAATGAAAGTACACAGGGAACTGGATAATTTGGACTGTTTTTTTTTTAATAGCTTCCCACAACCAATCAAGACAAAAGCAAAACTCTTAAAGATTTTGTCATTGCAGCTCCTTTCTGGGTAGTCCTTGGCCTACTCTCTGCAATGGTGGCATAATTGTATTATCACCCTATTGTGGCCTACTGATTTATATTTGGTCATTTTTCTGCAGGTTAAAAATGTTCTCCCGAAGCATCTCTGCCCTGCTATCTGGCCTACTGTTTTGGTTAGTGTTTGGATGGACTCTGACATTTGCTTATAGTCCTCGGACCTCTGACAGGGTCTCAGAGACAGATATCCAGAGGCTGCTTCATGGCGTTATGGAACAGCTGGGCATTGCCAGACCACGGGTAGAATATCCAGCTCACCAGGCCATGAATCTTGTGGGCCCACAGAACATCGAAGGTATTTACCATGTTCTACCAGCTTAAAATAATACAGTTGTTTTTTTCTTTTTTTAACTCTTTAAACTTACTCTTCTTTCTTTCTTTTTTTTTTTTTTATTGTGAATTGAGTGAAGGTTTACAGAGCAGATTAACAGTTTTATATTCAAGAAATCATGTAGTTTGCATCATAACATGGTTGCAATCCCCTCCATGCACCAACAGCTAACTGTATTTACCTCTGTTTTCATTCTAACTGTTGCATTTCTATCTGTGTCTCCCGCTACCGTCATCCTCTGCTATCTGCCCTCTTGTTGTATATTGCGAGCCCTGTCACTCATGTTAACATGTGTCTACTCTAGTAGCATAGTGGTTACAAATCAGGCTGCAAGCCGCAAGGTCAGCAGTTCTAAACTACCAGCTGTTTCATGGGAGAAAGATGAGACTTTCTGCTCCTGTAAAGATTTACAGCCTCGGAAACCCTCTACAGGGTTGCTATGAGACGGTTCCTACTCCACGGCACAGGCACATAATTACCACCACCACCCTCTAGCCCATGAATAATTTCCCCTCCTTCTTCCTCCCCTCCCCCTGTAACCATCATAGATTGTTTCTTTTATCAAGGAAACCTTTTTTTTATTTTTAACTTTTTACAACATTGGTCTCATACAATGTTTGTCCTTTTGTGATTGACAAATGTCACTCTGCATAATGTCCTCCAGGTTCATCCACGTTGTGAGTTGTTTCACAGATTCATCATTCTTCTTCAGTGTTTTGTAGTATTCCATTGTGACTTAGGCTGCCATCCTCAACGTAGTCATTCGAAACTACCAGCGGTTCCACAGGAGAAAAATGAGGCATTGTGCTCTCCAAAAGATTTACAGCCTCAGAAACCCTGTGCAGGGTCACTATGAGTCAGAACCGCCTCCGGTACTTACCACCATCAATTGTGTGTATATACCAAAGTTTCCTTAGCCATTCTTGTGTTGATGGGCATTTAGGCTGCCTGAATCTTTTTGATATGCCTCATGTAGACCGCATATTGAAGGATTCTGTTTTCTTATCCATTCTGCTCTGTATGTCTCTTGTGTGGTACATTTAATCTATTTATATTCAATATAATCATCAATAGGTATGAATTAATTGTTGTCAGTTTTTTTCTGTGTGTGTGTGGCGGGGGTGGGGGGTTGGCACAGCTGGATTCTTTGTTCCGTATAATTTTCTATGCCAGTTCATTTTGTTTGTGGGTTTTCCTTTCATTTTCATTTCTATAGTGTTAATATTTACTATATGTTTCAGATTTTCCTCTTTTTTATTTTGATGTATAGGTAGCTGTACTACTTTTCATTGCAGTTACCCTGTAATATACTGATTTTCTCCCTTCTTAAAACAGTCTGTTTTATCTTGAAATCTACCTGACTTCCTTGCCATTTGGAAGTTCTGGGTCCACACTATTTCATGGTTTTGCTTTGTAGTTGACTTCGTTATACACTGACATCTCTGGTTCCCTAGTTCAGTCTTGTAAGTTTTTTGTACATTAAACACTTTCATATCTAGATTGATTTCTGAGTGGTGTTGTCATGTATGATAATCTCAGGTTGTTGTCTGCCATTGTTGGTTCTCAGTTCAAAGAACACCCTTTAACATTTTTTGTAAAGTTGGTCTAATGATTACAAATGCCTTTGATTTCTGTTTTTCAGGACATGTTGTGATTTCTTTGTCATATTTAGGGGCAGCTTTGCTGATTCTTGGCTGGCAATGATTTGTTTCAGTTTTGATTTTGTCATCCCATTGCGTTCTTGCCTGCATGGTTTCTGCTTAGTCTTACTGGTGTTCCTTTGTAGGTAACTTTGCGTTTTTTTCTGAGCTGCTCTCAGAATTCCTTCCTTGTCTTTGATTTTGGAAAATTTGATAGTGATATTTCTTACTGATTTTCTTTTGGGATCTTTCCTGTTTGGGATTCATTTGTCTTCTTGAATGCTTATCTTCTTGTCTTTCATGATGTTAGGGAGGTTTTCTTCCACCAGCTCTTCAGCAGTTAACTCTGTGTTGTCTATTCCTGTTCAGAAATTCTGATCACCTGTAAGTTGTTCTTTTTCATGGTGTCCCATATAACTCTTAGGCTTTCTTCTGATTTTTTTTCTGGTTGTTCTTCTAGCATACTAGTATTGAGAGATTTATCTTCAAGTTCACTAATTCGGGCTTCCATTGCTTTGCATATACTCTTTTGTCCTTTCAGCATATTGTCCATTTCTGAGATCTTTTGGATATCTAATTCCAGGTTTTGTATTGTTTCAAAATTTGCATTTATTTTATGTTTGTTCTTGTAGTTTTTTCCTGAATTCTTCTGAAGTTTTTTAAAATTTTTTTAAATTGTGTTCTCCTTGCTTTCTTCGATCTTTCTGTTGATCCTTTGAAGATGTCTAGGTAACATTCTTTTGAATTCTTTTTCAGTTAGTTCCCTTACCTCTTCTTCTTCAGAAACATTTTCTGGCTCTGCACCTTGGTCATTTGTTTGGGCCATTTTCTCTTGTTTCTTCGTGTGGACTAAAATTGTCTGTTGTCTCTGAGACATTGTGGAGTTGGTGTATTTGTAAAAACAGTGCAGTTGTTGAATCTGGAAGGGAGAACCCTTTGGTGGGCTCCTGCAATTCAAGGAGCTCATGAGATGGTTGTGGAAGGGGTGTGACATCCAGGCTCTAGATGGAGCTCCTGTTGACCTCAGTGCTATCTATTTTTAGGTACTCAATTCGGATGTTTTAATGTCTGTCAGGACCACCGGTAAGCTAGAGGCAGGATGACTGGTCAAATGCTGGCCTGATGGCTCTTGGTGTTTTGTAGTTCTGGAGCTGAGCCCACCTGAATCTTAGCATGGAAGTGGCACACCAGAGAGGTGCAGCCGGACCCCACCTCACACAGGCCTGGCTCCCAACCCCATGGCTCTGAACTCCCAGAGAACAGGCTCTGCACTAGGGCTGTATGAGGGTGGCAGCTGTTTCATCCTAGTTTGAGTTGTGCCATAGCAAAAGAAGGTCCTGGAAGCTTTGTTCCTTTCCACTGAGCTGGAGCCGTAAAACAGTTGTTGCTGTTGTTAAGTACCTTTGAGTCGATTCTGGCTCATAGTGATCCTGTATAGGGTTTCTAAGGAGTGGCTGATGAGTTTGAGTCTCTGACCTTGCAGTTCAAACCAACCTTGTAGTCCAATGCTTATTCTCCAGTGCCACAACAGGACTCTAGCAGCGTGATTAATTAAGCTTAAATGCAAGGGAGAATTTCCTTACAGTGAATCCTTGGATGTCAAACCATTTCTTCCTGTGGGAGTGCATCCTAAGAGCAGCATATTGAGGGATATGAGTATTATGTCAATATAGTCTCAAAGCACACACCCAGCTAAATGTCATTCCCTATGGACTGATGATGCTTAATTTTGCCCAAGTCGGTAATTCCCCCAAAACAAGGTATCTGCCTTGGACTTCTGTGAACGAAATGGGTATTATTTATATGTGATTCAAATTTCTGTCTTGCTACAAGCTGCTAACTTCAAGGTCAGCAGTTCAAAACTACCAGCTGATCCACAGGAGAAAGATGAAGCTTTCTGCTCTTGTAAGGATTTATAGCCTCAGAAACCCTATACAGAGGTGATAGAGTATAGGGTTTCTGAGGCTATAATGCTTTACACTATGAGTCGGAACCTACTCTAGGGCACACCACCACCACCCAGATTTTTAAGCCATACATTTGATTTCAGGAAGGGGTTAAGACAAATTATTTGAATCAACAAGCATGCAAACATAGCATAGGGCTGGAATCAGAACAAATCAGCAAGGCTTTACACCACCCCTTCCGGGGAGAATCTAAATTCTTTCCACCAGTTGCTTCAAACCTACCTATCCTTTTCAGACCAGCTCTTTTGAGACAGTAAATATCTGCCCTTTTAACACAGTAAGTACGTGGTTAGTCACCCTGCTGTTGTCATGGAGAAGGCTTTTCAAGTTTCCATTAATACCTGAAGGTCTTATCATCTGTCCTGGAAAAGAAACAGTGGCTCTCAGAGCATCAAAAGCCTGTGTTTATCCAGAGCCACGTTTTATTCACTAGTATCCAACTATGTAGTCTCTGGGTAGCACAAATGCTAACTGGCGTGACTGCTAACCAATAGGTTGACGATCAAACCATCCATAGACCCCTTGGAAGAAAGACCTGGTTGTTTTCCACAGCCATGAAGACCCTGTGGAGAGCAGTTCTACTCTGCAACACATGAGTCAGCATCAACTCAATGGCAACTTGTTTGCATACCTGGCACTGTGCAGGACTCTGGGGGCAGCTTTACCCTGAAAGATTCACAGTCTAGGACAGTGGGGTGGTGGTGGTGGTGGTGGTGTTCATTGCTCATCATGTTGATTCTGATGCATGGTGAGCCTAGGTGTGCCAAACAGAACTGTGTTCTTCAAAGTTCTCAAGCTTGTGCCTTTCAGAAGGCAGTTTCCAGGCCTGTCTTCCAAAGTGCCTTTGGAGTTTGGTCCCAACTTTTCATTTGTGCCACCCAGTGACTTCCACTGTGTGTGTGTGTTGCAGACTATCAAAGTTCCAGCAGTGTATAATGGCAAGTGTTTTGGAAAATATATAAAAAAGTAGCTGCCATGAAAATCAAGGAACGTACCCTATTCTGCTTTTCTTCAAGATGGGAGTGGTTGCAACGGAATTGTTCTTCGGAGATGTAACATTTGCCAGGATTTTGAAATTTGAGTAGAATTCATCTGAGGCAGATGGGCATTCCAGGCAGAGGGGACAGCTAGTGAACAAGCATGGAGTTATGAAGGAGCATCGACTAGGACAATTCAGAATTTTAAATTTTGCTTCCTTTATTCCCCTTGGAGTAGTAAGAGATTATAGCAGTTCTGGCTTTCCTCTCAGTCTCTGTAAGTAATGAATATTAGCTTGTGTTTTCATTTTCTTTTCCTGTGGAACAAAGCACCTCATAGTTAGCAGCTTAAAGCACCTTCCATTGGTTGTCTCAGTTTCCACAGGATGGGAGTTCTCTGGGCATGAGTTGGCTGGTCCCCTGCTCAAAGTCTTCCAGGCTGAAGTCAAGATACTGGTCCGGACTGCAATCTCAGTTAGAACGCTAAGTCTTTCAGCTTCACTCAGGTAGTTGGCAGAATTCTGCTTCTTGTGGTTACGGGTCTAAAAAAAAACAGACATACAAAAACCCCCAACCTGTTGCTGTTGCGTTAATTCTGACTCAAAGAGAGCTTAGAGAGCAGGGTACAACTGTCCCACAGGACTTTCAGAGCTGTAATCAACCAAGCACTTAACCACTGTGCCACCAGGGACCTCTGTTATAACTCGGAGAATCTCTATATCTTAACTCTTAGCTCCGTCCTGCTTAGCTCTTACATGTCCTATTAAGTTGTGTCCCCCTCACATTATGACAGCTTATTTCTTCAAAGCCAAGGACAATATCCCTTCAGTTTGCTTAGGTAGAGTGTCATATAATGTAGTAATCAGAACTAACTATCACATCACCTTCTTTTTATCTAATAAGGGAATGTTGTTGTTAGGTGGCATTGGATGGAAGTGGTTGTGAGGTTCAATTCATAACAACCCTATGCACAACATAACGAAACACTGCCTGGTCATGGGCCATCCTCACAATTGTTGTTATGTGTGAGCCCATTGTTGCTGCCACTGTGTCATTCCATGTCTGGTGGGGTGGAGGAGGTCTTCCTTTTTTTCACTGATCTTCCATTTTATCAAGCGTGTTGTTAGTCTCCAGGTTCCACCTGAAAACATCTCCAAAATACAAGAGACAAAGTCTTGCCATCCTCTATTCTAAGAAGCTTTCTGGCTGTACTTCTTCCAGGACAGACTGCTTTGTTCTTCTAGCAGTCCATGGTACTTACAATATTCTTCTCCAACACCATAATTGAAATGCATAGGTTCTTCTGTAGTCTTCCTTATTCATTGTCCAAGTTTCACAGGTCTATGGGGTGATTGAGATTACCATGGCTAGTGCCAGGTCCACCTAAATCCTCAAAGTGACATCTTTGCTCTTTAACACTTTAGAGAAATCTTGTGCAGAAGATTTGTCTAATGAAATACATCGTTTGATTTCTTGCCTGCTGCTTCCATGAGTGTTGATTGTAAATCCAAGCAAAATGAAGTCTTTGAGAACTTCAATCTTTTCTTTGTGTGTCATGATGTTATTTACTGGTCCAGTTGTGAGGATTTTCATTTTCTTTATATTAAGGTGCAATCCATACTGAAGGTTGTGGACTTGTTTTCATTTCTTCTGCTTCAGCTTGAACTTGCATATGAGTACTTGATGACCTTTTCCACAGTTGGCTCCTGGCCTTGGCTTGACTGATGGTATTGAGTTTCTCCATCATCTCTTCCCACAGATGTAGTCAGTTTGACTCCTCTGTATTTCATCTGATGAGGTCCATGTGTATAGACACAGTTTATGTTGTTGAAAACAGATATGTGTTATGAATAAGTCACTGGTCTTGCAAAATTCTATCATGCAATCCACTGCATCGTATTTCCATCACCAAGACTAACTTTCACATTCCAATCAGCAGTGGTAATCTTGATTGCATGTGTGATCAATTTCAGATTGAAAAAATTGATAGAATTCTTCAGTTTCTTCAACATTGGCTGTAGTGGTTAAGATAGAAATTTGAATAAAAGTCATATTAGCTGGTCTATCTTGCAGGCCTATGTATATTATCCTATCACAGACAATACTGTGCTTCAAGATAGATCTTGAAATGTTCTTTTTGATGATGAATGCAGCACACACCCCACCACTGATGTGTGGCAATTACACATGAGGAACACTGGCCAAAAATCAAATCATGTCTTCCACATGAGAACTTAAGAACCCTAGCGATGCTATGAGTTGACATTGACCTGATGGTATAAACAACTAATGTGTTCGAGTGCTAACCAAAAGATTGGTGGTTTAAGTCCAACCAGAGACGCCTAGAAAGAAAGGCCTGGTGATCTCCTTAGGAAAAAAACTCGGCTATTGAAATTGCGGAGTGGAGTTCTGCTCTGGCACAGTTGGAGTCACCATAAATTGAAATGGACCCAGTGGCATCTGAAACTGGAAATTGTCATCTGCAGTGATGATGATAACGATTCGCTTAGAAATAATTTCATTGTGGTATGGTCATGCATGCTAAAATCTTCTTTTGACTTCCCTGGGCAGGAATATTACCTGCCTGTTGTTGTTGTTGTTGTTAAGTGCCATCGAGTCAGTTCCGACCTGAATGCGTATAAATCCTACCCTCAAGCTAGAGGAAATCAGAAAAGTTACATCATTTTCTCAAGACCATACTACTGATAGCTGATGGAGCTGACATTCTAGCACAGATGTCTTGAGAATAAAGTCCACTACCATAAGTACCCTGCTGAATTTGTATTAAAATTGACACCAGAATACATTTATGATGTATATTCTTTTACAAAAATTAGAACATTCTCTGAGTCTTCATAATAAAACCCTAAAATAAATGTTGGAAGGGGTATGGAAGAAACTCAATATACTTCTATATTCATTAAACCAAACCAAAATCCACTGCCATCAAGTCAATTCCTACTCATAGCAACCTTTTATAGCGTTTCTGCGACTGTAAATCTTTTAGAAGTAGACAGCCTTGTCCCAAGAAGCTACTGGTGATTTATCACCAATCTTGTGGTTAGCATTCTAATGCCTTTGTCATCATGCCACCAGCACTCCTTATGTTCATCAGAGGGGGTTTATTTACATAGAAGTCTGTGAATCAACATGAGTGAACTTAAAAAAAACACATTGCCTTAACACATAAATGGGTGAACTGAAAACATATTACGTGCACAAAAGTAAGAGTCAGGTGCCCAGTAAAATCCACCAGTCCTCTGTCAGTTTGTCGTATTGTGCTGGCTCGTGTGTTGTGTTACTCTAACACTGAAGGCTATGCAAGCAATATTTTAAATACCAGCAGGGAACACCCGGGGTATACAGGTTTCAGCTTCCTGACTAAAACAGACTAGAAACACAGAGAGGGGAAGGATACTTCTGACTGTCTAGCCACTGAAACCCTTATGAATAGTAGTGGAGCATTGGCAGCACCAGAATATTGAATATTGAAACTTGATGAATAGCACTATAATATTGTCAGCTACAATGCTGGAAGATGAACCTCTTAGGCTGGAAGGCACTCAAAATACGGCTGTGGAAGACCTGCTTCCTCAAAGTAGAGTGACTGTGATGACCCAAGTAGAGGAAAGCTTTTGAAACCTTCATTTGTTGATGGGGCACAACTCAAAACTGAGGAAAAACAAGTGTAAATAACCATTAACAATCAGAACATTGAACGTACCAAGTATGAATCTAGGAAAATTGGAAGTTGTTGAAAATGGAATTCATCAAGATCAATAACCTACACATTCGTGAGCTGAAATGAACTGGTATTAGCCATTTTGAATCTGACATTAATATGGTTAACTATGACAGGAATGACAAATTTAATAGAAATGGTGTCACATACATCGTCAAAAAGAACATTTCAAGATCTATCCTGAAGTACAACAGTGTCTGTGAAAGGATACTATTCATGCACCTACAAGGAAAACCAGTTAATACCACTGTTATTCAAATTTATACACCAGCCAATGAAACCAGTGATGATGAAATTGA
>NW_006408522.1:44201023-44214609 GCF_000296735.1 Chrysochloris asiatica
ATAGCTACTGCTGCTTGAACCGCCATAGCCACTTTGGTTTCATGGTTTAGCAAAATATTGACCCCCACCACCATAAGGCCTAGAGCTTCTGCCTCCAAAATTTCCTCCCTTCATGGGTCAAAAATTTGAAGACTGATTGTTGTAACTGCCAAAATCATTGTAGCTCCCACCACCTCCAAAATTGCTTCTATCATTACCAAATCCATAACCATCCCCACTGCCTCCATATTCACCACCACCACCACCACGGCTGCCACCAAAGCCACCTCATCCACTGAAGTTTCCTCCACGGCCAGAGTTGTCATTCCCACCAAAACCACCTCCATGACCACCACTGAAGTTTCCAGAACCACCTCTCTGGCTGGAGAAGGCACTGGCCGAGTCTTGCTTTGACAGGGCTTTCCTTACTTCACAGTTGTGGCCATTCACAGTATGGTCCTTCTGAATAACAATCTTGTCTACAGAGTCATGGTCATCAAAGGTTACAAAAGCAAAGCCCCTCTTCTTGCCACTGCCTCAGCCTGTCAGGATTTCAATCACTGCAATCTTCCCATACTGCTCAAAATAATCTCTTAGGTGAGGCTCTTTGGTGTCTTCTTTAATGCCACCAACAGAAATCTTTTTTCACAGTTAAGTGGGCACCTGGTCTTTGAGAGTCTTCTCATGAAACGGCCTTGAGATGCTTTTTTGACTATTCATGTCAGAGTTAACAACTTCCATGCCAAATTCACCAATATGCTTTGCCTTCCTCCTACACAGCCTCTTAGCAGCATTCAGCGCGCTTGACCATTCCTTTTCTTTCTTGGTTTAGATGCCAAGATATACCAAGATGGCATACTTTTTGATTTATTCCTATCCCTTTAATGATTACTGCTCAGTTTTGTTGACTAATTTCTACTCATCCTGTCATGTAGATTTTGTTACGTTCTCCAAGGGGATCGGTGCTCCTCATGTTCTAGTCTGATAAGTTCTCTGCCTTCGGGCTCTCGGACATTCTCGGGACTCTACACTCCATGTCTCAGCTGCTGGCTCCAATATGTGTATTTTCAACTCAAACATCTGTATATCCACAAGATGCATGAATCTCCAAATTACCATTCATGAATCCCAGTTTTTCCATCCACTGTCATACCCAATCTGTTCATATCATTTTTTTTTTTTTTATATGTCAGCCAATACTGCCACAGCTTACGCCATGCAAAAACCTGGGAGTTATCTTTGATTTTCTCATCACGCATCTTATCCAAATTATAAGAATTTGTTTCATTTCTGTCTCCAGATTACAACTGCAATTTGCTTGTCCTCTCCTCTTTGAAGCACCCAAGTCTAAGACACTGATGCATCTGGCCTGGGTTTCTGAAATTGCCTTCTGGTTTGCCAAAAACATCCAGAGAAGATTGGGGGTTGTTTTTTACTTCTCCCAGGACATCTTAAACAGGTCTTAGTAAGAAGCGTCTTTCAAATGTATATAAATTCTTAGCCCAAAGCATAACAAAAACACAGACAGTTAAACAAGGACCTACTTGGTGTTATAGAGTGAAAATAGTTTGTGTTTTGATGATGGCTAAGAAAATTGGGGTTGTGTCTTGGCCATGCCATTATTAGTTGTGCGTGATCTTGGCAACTTTTGTGAGTCATAGTTTTATCTTGTCAAATGTGGGTTCCAGCCCACTGTCTGGCACACAACAAGTAGGTAAAGGAAGGAGACCTGGTGAACACCATAGGTTAGGCATTGGGCTGATAATCACACAGTCAGAAGTTCAAACCTACCAGCTGCTTCCAGGGAGAAAGATCCAGTAGTCTGCTTCTATAAAAGATTATCGTGTTGGAAACCCCAAGGGGCAGGTCTAGTCCATCCTGTGGGGTCACTGTGAGCCTGAATCGAATTGATGGCGAAGTGGGTTTAGGTTGTTGTTGGTTTTGTTTTTATTTAGTTGGTAAATGAATTGTAGACCTGTCCCCTGTCAGTTTGTGGATTATCAGCCAAAACAAAATCCAAACCTCTGGTCATCAAGTCCATTCTGACTCATAGTAAGGACCCCATAGGACAGGGTAGGGTTTCCAAGGCTCGAATGGAGTGTGGCGTTGTGGGTTAATGTGCTGGTCTGCAAAGTTGGTTTAAACTACAAGGTTGGTGGTTCAAGCTCACCAGTCGCTCCTCGGAAACCCTTTACAGGGTTGTTATGGGTCAGAACTGACTCAACGACACTTAACAACAACAACAACAACAACGTTTATGGAAGCCGACTGCCACATCTTTCTCCCTCAGATTATTGACCAAAGCAAAAATGAAACCTCTGTCATCTAGTTGATTCCAACTCATAGCAACCCTGTATAGGATTTCCAAGGCTGTATAAACAAAAATAAAAGCATCATCTATCTCCTTAGGAGGGGTTGGTGGGTTTGAACTGCCGACCTTTCAGTTACCAGTTCATCGTAGAGTGCCACCGCAGGTTTTAGATCTTGCCCGGCTTTCCCTGATGGCCTTTTTGGTCCCTCACCCAGCGCAGTGCAGCTTAGGTTTGCTGCAGTGTACCCGTCTGTCAGTAGCGTTCCTTCCGCCCAAGCCTGATACAGCGTATGGGTCCCTGTGTGATAACTGAATGCGAGCTAGCTAGCTAAGGAACTAATTCTGAGAGCCATTCATTTTCATTTAAAATTTAATGTTAGTTTCCCACCCCCCAGTTTTAGGCCACCAGCTATCTAACACACTAACATCCATTCAAATGTGGTTGTTAAGTGCTGGTCAGTTCTAACTCGTACTGACCGTGTCTAGGGTTTCTGAGGAGTGGCTGGTGAGTTTGAACCACCAACCTTGTGATTCAAAGCCATCTTGCGGTCCTGTGCTTTATCCTACAGTGCCACGCCAGGACTCCATGAGATGTTGTTGTTGTTGTTAAGTGCTGTCGAGTCAGTTCCGACCCATAGCGACCCTGTATAGGGTTTCTAAGGAGCAGCTGGTGAGCTTGAACCGCCGACCTTACAGTTCAAACGGCTTTACAGTCTGTCGCATTAACCCACAGCGCCACACCAGAACTCCAAAATAAAGATAGCAAGATTATTTTCTTCATGAATATCATGTGGAGAAAGCGTACGCCTGTTTCAAGAAGCAGATAGATCCTCAGAAGCTTCTACCAACCAACTGTTGGCCTGGGTAAAGGAGCTGCAGTGTCGTCTTTCGCCACAGGGTGGCAACAGTTACCTCCCATTTGAAGGATGGAGGGTTAACAGAAGGAATATGAAGAACCGAAGAACTGTATCTGAGGCTCCCTTAGTTCCTGGCTACTTTGGTCTGCAATTACAAGAGAGTTGTTGTTTTTAAGTGCGCGTTCTGACTCATAGCGACCCTGTATCGGGTTTCTGAGAAGCAGCTGATGAATTTGAACCACCAACCTTGCTGGTTCTAATCGACCTTGCAGTCCAGCACATTATCCCACAGGGCCACAAATAGGGTTAATTTACATCCTAACTAAATCCTGTTTCTGGGTTTTCTCAATCCTGGGGTAACCAACCTGAGCAGTAGAACTCAGGGCTGCTTTTGGGTAGACGGAGGCCACCATTTTGACTTATAACCTTTGTGGTCACTTTGAGCCTACCCTGCATGGAGAGACAGGTAGTTGTGAACTACCAACCTTTCATCTCACAGCTGAAGGGCCACCAGGGCTCCTTCAGAAGGAACAGGGTCCAGGATAATAGGGAAGAAGACAGAAATGATGACTTGTTTTTATACTGTGTTGAAGGTGCCCTGGGTCATCTAGGGCAGGTGTCCTGAGGCCCTTCGTAACAGAGGGGAGCGGTCACCCTGCTAGTGGTGGTTGGTTCTGTAGGAATGGGTGAAGCCACCTTGGTGAATGTCAAGTAAGATATAAAGTAAAGGAAATAAGATGAGCATGAAATGCAACCAGTCCCCCAAATCTCCAGTCTTTGCCCTCATATACACTTCAAACAGCTCAGCTATCCATTTCTTCATATTTTAAAACTTCAGGTCAGTCTGGTGTTAGCTTTTTCTAAAAATGATCTGCTAGCTCTCTGTAGTCCTGGTGTGATGCTGTAGAATAAGCACTAGATCACAAGGTTGGTTTGGACTACAAGGTCAGCAGTTCAAAGCCACCAGTCGCTCCTTGGAAACCCTATACAGGAGTGCTGTGAGTCAGAGCCAACTCCATGGTACTTTAACAACAACAACAGCACATATTACAGTTATAAAACTCCTAGATGACTTGTAAGATAAAATCCAAGGTCAAACCATTTAGAGAGTATCATCTTTTGTCTGTTTTTTTTCATTTTATTTTTAGTGAAGCGTAGACCTTGAACAAAAATGGAAAGTAATCTTAAAGGGGCTATTAGGGCTCTCTGGGTATGCCTGTTGAATGTATTTGCATTTTATGTGGCTTTGCAGTGGTGTAATAAAAAAATCAACACAGTCACACTGCACACATAAAATGTGAAGTTAATGGGAATCTTCCAAAAATAGCAATCTCTCAGTCATCACAGTTTCAAGCAAGCAGGTTTAATAAATTGTAAACCATGCTTGCTGCATTGTAGCAGATATGCAGAGACCGTCATTGTCCTTGATCGGGATTGTTTTTGAAGTATGTGGATTTAGAATTGTGTGAGATCTTCAATTCATCCCTTAATAAAATATGATTGTCCTCTGGCTACAAAGAAGGACCCAGAAAACCAGTACAACTACTGAAATACAGCGTACTGTGTAACTGTGGGTTGTACCAGTTGTCAACTCTAGGATAATCATTGTGAAGTGCTCATTAGCAGACAGGTTGGTGCCTGGCTGAGTCAGAGCCGTGGTGTATTTTCATGGAAGTTAGTAGAACCCAGAGTAGATGAACTACACAATGACACCACCTCCTTCTTTTGTAAGGAAGATGATTGTGATCAGCATGAACACAATATTGGGTGTTTGAATGCCTGCTTTTAGATTTTGGCTCTCCAATTGCCATGAAGTGGCTTGCATGCCCCTTCTATCTCCTCTTGAGACAGGCATAGAGAGAAAGGATTCCTAGCCGAGTTTTACAGACGTGAAAAGAGAAGCTCAGAGTAGTGAGTTGCCGAGGGACTCACTTGAGTTTGTGAGTGACCCGCATACCACACTGCTTCTTGGATTGACTGATTTTAATCAGAGATGTTAACAGCGTTGATTTGACATCTACTTACAAAACTAGGTTATCTTTAAGGCTAACCCTCCTCCTGAGCTCAGTGTTGATACTTCTTTGAATTTGCTTTTACAGAATCTTTGTGAATCAGCATTTATGATGAGGAATTGCTTGTCTTTGTCACTAGACTGTTAGATCTGTGAGAGAGACACCATGTCTGCCTTGCTTTTTGTATCCATGGTACCGAGACAGAGCCTGGCAGATCATACACATGCAGTGTTTGTTGAAATAACCTCACTGCATTTGCTTCCTTGAAACATAAACTCTGAGAAACCTGAAATCAGCCTAGTGTTTATCATTCCAGGTATATTTGAAGTTATCCTAACAGTTGTTCTTAGATGCCATCCACTAGATACAGGCTCATAGCACCCTATGTGACAGTAGAAATACCCACAGGGCTTCCTAGGGTGTAATCTTTATGGGGGAGCCCTGGTGTGGTGCTGGAGGATAAGCTGGAGGAACCTGAAAGGTCAGTGGTTCAGGCCCACCAGCTGTTCCTTGAAACCCTATACAGGATTGCTATGAGTTGTAGCCAACTTGACAGCACTTAACAACAGCAATAACCTTTATGGGAGCAAATCACCAGGTATTTCTTCCGCAGAGCCACTAGATGGGTTCAGACAGCTAACGTTACAGCTATCAGCTGAGTGCTTAACCATTACTCCTTATTTTGTTAAGTGCAGTTGTGACTTGGTTCCAACTCATAGTGACCCTATATAGGGTCTTCTAAGGAGCAGCTGGTGGGCTTGAACCTCCGACCTTTCAGTTAGTATTCCAGAGCTTGTCCTACAGTGCCACACCAGGACTCTACAGTCCCACTTCTTGTTATGTGCCATGGAGTCGGTTCCAACTCATAGCGACCCTGTACAGGGTTTCCGAGGCTGTATATCTTTACGGGAGCAGAAAGCCTCATCTTTCTCTCGCGAACAGCTGGTAGTTTC
Organism: Chrysochloris asiatica; assembly: GCF_000296735.1. Classification (NCBI taxonomy): domain Eukaryota; kingdom Metazoa; phylum Chordata; class Mammalia; order Afrosoricida; family Chrysochloridae; genus Chrysochloris; species Chrysochloris asiatica. The sequence continues at coordinate 44,207,136 of NW_006408522.1, forward strand.
GAACTGCTGACCCTGAGGTTCGCAGCCCAATTCGTAACCGCTGTGCTACCAGAGCTCCTTTCAGTACCACTAATAATCCCCAATTAATTGGGTTTTGCTCAGACCTGCTCACTTAGGCCTCAGGTCCCTATGTTGTTGTTGTTGGTTCCAACTCATAATGACCTTGTATAGGGTTTCCAGGGAGTCTGACTCACTGACCTTGTGCTTCAGACAGGCCTTGTGATCCAGTGTTTTACCCCATAGCACCACACCAGGACTCCTATTGTTGTTGGTGTTAAGTACCATCGAGTTGGTACATAGCGAACCTGTATAGGGTTTCCAAGGAACCGCTGGTGAGCTTGAATCACCAACCTTGTTGTTCAAACTGACCTTGCAGTCCAGCGCATTAGCCCGCAGTGCCACACCAAGACTCCAGGACTCCTCTATTTTGTTGTTAAGTGCTGTCAAGTCAGTTCCGAACCATAGCGACCCTGTATAGGGCTTCTGAGGAGCAGCTGGTGAGCTTGAACCATCAACCTTGTGGTTCAAACTGACTTTGCAGTCCAGCACATTAACCCACAGCACCACACCAGGACTCCAGGACTCCTATGGTGGTGGTGGTTATATGCCGTGGAGTCGGTTCTGACTCAGCAACCCTGTACAGGGTTTCCGAGGCTGTAAATCTTTACAAGAGCAGAACGCCTCATCTTTCTCCCACGGAACAGCTGGTAGTTTCGAACCGGTGACCTTGAGGTTTACAGCCCAATTTGTAACCACTTCGCTACCAGAGCTCCTTCCAGGACTCCTATAGAGTGCCCTAAATATTTCTGGAGATCTCAGAAAATGCCCCATGTCTGATTCTGAACCTAACAGATTGGACAGCTCTCATGTCTCTCTCAGCTGGGCACCACCATGTGCTCCGGTTACCTGTCTCCCCTCTGGGTCTAGCTCTGTTTAGCACTGAGCCCTTACAACCTCAGAGTGTTCTGACATAATGAGTGTTGGGTGGGGAATGCAGGGAGGTTCCCTTACTATACCTTAGGTCTATAACTCCTAGAGAGTTCTTAGGAAAATAGTACTTTTCATTTTTTTCCCACTGCCCCCATGCTTTCCTAAGCATTTCCATGAGAGCTAGGCTAGGGAGATAAGTCTGAGCAATGGAAATCATAAAAAACAAACAGTTGCCATTGAGCCACTTCCAACTCATGGTGATCCCTTGCGTGTCAGAGTAGAACTATGCTCCGTAGGGTTGTCAGTGGCTGGGATTCAGAGTGCCTCTAGATGGACTTGAACTTCCAACCTTTCAGTTAACAGCTGAAGGCATTAGCTATCTATACCACAAGGGACTTATAAAACCCAAAACTACTGCCATCAATTCGATTCCAATTTATAACGAACCGTATGTAGGGTTTCCGAAATTATAAATCTTTAAGAAAGCAGACAGTGTCATCTTTCTCTCTTGGAGCAACTCATGGGTTTGAACCATCCACCTTGTGGTTAGCAGCCCAACACATATCCCACAGCACACCCAGGGCCCCTCCAGGGACTGAGAGGGGCTAAACATTCCAGCCTCCCCACTGACTAACCACTGAGGTGTTATTTATCTTGGGCTCCGGGCTGGCCAGCCTGACTCGTCGTGCCTTTAGTACAAGCCTTTTCTCAGGTGGTTTCTCGGTTCCTCATGTAGACAGCCTTCAGACAGAGGAACTCTCAGACTTGGCAGTCTATCAGAAACACAGAATATGTGCCAGCTGGACCCTGGTTCACGTCACCTGAACATGCTAATCTGGAAACAGGGTAAGGTAACAACAAGTGTGCTGAGTCACCAGAGAAACCACAGTGAACAATTTTCCACAGATAATTGACAAAGTGGATCGAGCACATGTCGGAAATGGAATCGTGGTAACTAAATTTTACATAATATTTCACGGTTTGCAAAAATACTTTCCTGTATTCAGTCTCACTTGATAGAACCTTTATAAAGGTTAAAGCAGTTTTAAGATGCCCACAATCGCATAGCAGGGTCTTTATGAGTCTGCCTCAGGCTTGGATGTCTGTCTCCAAGCAGCTGACTTCTACCCTCGTAGGCTTGTATAATCCTGTGATATTTAGCTGAGAAATAATAATGATGCTGAGAGTCATGGTCAGCCACATGAGGATTTGGTCAGATGATGTTTCAGGGACATGAATCTTCAGGAAGCAAATTTTCTGACAAATTGCCCACTTGGAACAAATTGGTGCGAACCTTGGGCACCACAGTTCAAAAAGAAAGTTATGAAGCAGGCTGGGAGGATTTAGCAGACAGACCACAGGCTTGGCACCACAATTAAGCTGAGCATGCACTTTTGACCACGGTGTACTATGTGATTTCAGTAGAGGAAGGGATATGTGTGAGTCAGGGGGAGGTGGGGATGTTGTATAGTGCCATGGAAACGCAAAAGTCCAGGGGTTCTCCTTTTAGTTTGAACCAGAAGTGTTGCACCGAGCAAGTCCCCTAAGTTCTAGCAAGTCCAGTATCCCAGTCTGAAAATGGAGGTAAACTGTACAGTCCACCTCCTAGAGGTCATTGTTGTTGTTGTTAAGTGCCGTCGAGTCAGTTCCGACCCATAGCAACCCTGTCCAGGGTTTCTGAGGCTGTAAATATGGGAGTAGAAAGCCTCATATTTCTCCCACGGAGCAGCTGGTAGTTTCGAACTGCTGACCTCAAGGTTTGCAGCCCGATTCGTAATCACTACGCTACCAGAGCCCCTTAGAGGTCATATAATAGTCTAATAAATTAATGCATGGGCAAGTGTTTGGGAAATGTAAATGTTACACAAACACAGTACAGCATTTTCATGTTCATTGCTTCTCTTGTCTGACTCCACCTGATTCTAGGTTTAATTGGCTTCAGGGTTAGAAAGTGGTCATATCTTTCCATCCTAAATTTCCTGTGTTGTGTCCACCTCCTAGACTCTGCCTGGAAGAACTGCCCCCAATAGTTACATATCAAACTTTGGAAGAATCACATTTCCACCTGGTCTTATTAAATGCTCTGCCTCTTCTCCTTGCTGACGATAGGAACATATGACTCTAGTGAGACTAGATGCTCGCCTATACTCAGACTTACTCTGTTCTTGTCCATGTCACTATAAACATTATTTCCTGAAAAGAAATTGGTATTTAATCAGTTGCGACACCAAGGATGAAGCATGCTCATGTGGACACAAGCCATGTCAGTGTAGAAAGGTGTGCAGGTGAACTCAAGAATATGCTTTCAAGCATTGGAGAGCAGACTGCTGGGAACTCGTGACCAATGCTTCCTGAGGTTTATACATCCTATCCAAATGTTGTTTGTCACTTGCCCTTGAGTCGATTCTGGCTTTTGGAGACCTCATGTATGTAGAGTTGAAACTGCTCCGTAGCATTTTCTGTGACCATTCGAAGAAGATATCTAGGACTATTTTCCTCTGGGTTCTTTCAAACAGCCGGTTTTTCAGCTAATAGTTTGCTCAACTTAGGGAGTCTCCTATTGAAACACCATTTAATCATTTTATACTTTAATTTAGTCAACAGTAATTCAGTGCCCGTTATGTGCTGGTATGGTGCTGTAGGATAAGCTCTGGACAACTAACCACTTAACAATAACAGTGTGCGAGGAAACGTGGCCTTGCTATGTTTTAAAACCAATAAATAGCGTAGTGGTTACAAATTGGGCTGCTAACCTCAAGGTCGGCAGTTCGAAAACTACCAGCCGTTCCGCGGGAGAAAGATGAGGCTTTCTGCTCCCGTAAAGATTTATCGGAAACCCTGTATAGGGACGATGAGTCGAAACCGACTGCACGGCACATAACAACAACAACAACAATTTATTTACTTAAGGTCTTCATGAAATAGGCAAGAGTCAAGCACTCTCTTCTTTGACCCTTTTGACAGAAGCTAACTGGATAGAGAAACTGGGCAGTTGTCCAGGAAATCAGGGGTGGAGCGGGATTCGACTGCGCGTTTCCTTTCACTTCTGTATTGCCTGCCGGCATTTTTCCAGAGGCATCCACAGATGTAAGGATAACAAAACATGAGACGTTAAGAATAATGAAGTATGTTTGCAGGTACTGCCTTCCTTCAATGAGGTGGACCAGCAGAATGTTGTGATGCAGCTGATAGTCACACAACCAGCTATCAGCAGGGCCCACCATCTCTTCTAGAACCACCTTTCTAGACCACACCTGACAGTCTCAGCTGTTGTCACAGTGTGTTGTGGATTCACATTTAAAGTTCTGTGCCCCTGGTGGGGGTGGTGCAGTGGGTTGAGCATTGGCTGCTAACTCAAAAGCTTGACGGTTCAAACCCACCATCTTCTCCACAGGAGAAAGATGAGGCTGTGTACAGCCATAAAGACGGACAGTCTCAGAAACCATATGGCTCTGCTCCGTCCTATGGGATTGCTACATGTTGGAATCAACTCGACGGCAGTGCGTTTGGTCAGGTGAAAGAACTGAGGTTCCTTAAACAAGCTCTGCAGTCACTGTAAGAGCTCTGGGTATGGGACGCAAGATCTTTATTACTTAGGGCCTGAAACTCACCCAGAGAAGGAAGCTCCTGCCTCTCACAGCCTACCAGCACCTTACCTTCTGTGTCCCTTCTGTGTCCTTATAGATAAAGAGACTGCCCCAAATGTGCAGGTCCTCTCGGTAGCAGTGATGGTGGTAGTGACTTTGGGTGGGGCTGGTGAATCTGATGCCTCTCTTTGCATTGGCCCAGTGCCAATCTTCAGTCACTCAGCCTTCATGGATGCCTGAGAAAGAATACAGGGAATGTATCTCCTGCACAGCCAGCCAGCCCTTTCCTCGTCACACCATCTGTGGTTGCTTACTTGGACACATTTGGTGATAAGCTCCCAGAGGTTTGGACATGGCAGTAGAGGATGGTGATGTAGCACACAGTGGGAAGAGGTGTTCTCCAGGATCATGTAGACTAACCAAGACAGTGACACTTACCTAGGGCCTAGAATGGCCATGAGCGGATCCATGCAGAGCTTCTGGCACCATTAGACATTTCCTCAGTCGCTTGTCAAAGTTTTCCTTTGCATGAGGCAGAGTTTGCAGCTGAGGGGACAGCCTGCCCAGGCAGCTGGCCTGCTTGCAGAGACCCAGGGGACCTTCCTGGTGCCGTCGTTCTGATGCGACAACTCAGCAGGCCTGTGTCAACAAGCCCTGCATAGTTAGGACAAGATGCCAGTGACTAACGTTTTCCTCAGAAGCAGCCGGAGTGGATGGGTCTTTTGGGAAGAATTCCTTCTCTGTAAACTCCTAAAGAATCGTGTCTCCTGACTTGAACCAGTGGGTCTCTTCCCCTGCTCTTGCTCTCCATCCCTCTTTTTTTGCCATTTTTAATTCTTCAGCAACTAATGGGAGGGACCATTTGTTGTGTCTCGTCAGTCTCTGTGCCTAGTCCTTGGTTGCTGACATGTGCAAAAACATAGCAGCAAAGCAGGTGCTACTGTCTGAGGGTATTTCTGAAGGGAAAGGGTGAACGAGTCGTCAGCCTGACAGTCACGGCACACTACACTAATACTGGAAGGACTGTTTTTACGTGTGTAATCACCAAAGCGAATTTTTTGGCAGTTGGCTGTCATTTAACTAGGTCTGTATACAGCACACTGGAGTCTGGTAAGTGCCTCTGGCAGTTTTTACAGGCAGAGTTTTAGTGCCTAGCGGTCTGGGCAAGTGGACAGGAGAGACGTGTGTGTAGCAGGGAGCAGTCAGCTAGCTAAGGCGATGGCTGTGAGAACAGTAAGTTATCAGTGCCCACCCAGGCTGCCTTCCCTGTTTCCACACATCAGATCACCATCCTCAGCCCTTATGATGGCACTGTGCATCCCTGACCATCCTGCTCTCTCCTTCCTGGACGAGGTACCTGAGACACAACTGGTGGAATGTTCCACCACTTGATAGAGTCCTCTCAGTACTGTCCCCCATAGAAGCAGTGAGGACCACAGTACCTGTTCTGGTCTCTCCAGACCAGTTTTAATTCCTATGATCAGATTTACAATGAAGGTGCATTCAGTGGAAGAAAGAAGAGTGAGTAACTAGTGGATGGGTGTGGTCCACATGGTGGATAGTCACAGATGCCCACGCATGGCACCAGAGCTCAGGTTCTGTTATGCACTGCCCCTGGCTTTCTCCAAGTTCAGCCTTCCCACTGCAGGGCAGCCCCAATGGATAGTGTTGGGGCAGGAGACTCAGATTTTCATCTGTATCCAATCCCCCCCGCCCCCCCAATCATGAAATGTTTGTCTACAAGAGCTCATTAGACAATGATAGTCTAGAACCAAGAATTGATTTTTTCATCCTAACAACCTCATATTGGAGTTGGGAGAGCACATCAAAGATGCATTGACCCTGAAATTATGTTCAAGATGGGAAATCAGATGTAATTAAAAGGTCAGGAGTCCTGGGGTAGCGCTGTAGGATAATCCCTGGACTGCTAACCACAAGGTTGGTGGTTCACACCCACCAGCTGCTCCTTGGAAACCCTATACAGGGTCACAATGAGTCAGAACTGACTTGATGGTACTTAGCAATAAACAACAACAAAGACTCAGACAACACTATTTTTCATAATACCTAGCAAAGTTTCTGTTAAGTACCATCAAGTCAATTACTGACTCATAGCAATCCTGTATAGGGTTTCCAAGGAGCTGCTGGTGAGCTTGAACCGCCGACCTTGTGGTTCAAACTGACCTTGCGGTTAACTGCTTATCCTACAGCGCTATACCAGGACTCCATAGCAAAAGGAAACATAAAACTGAGTAATAATGTCCTTGTCTTTAAATATGGTTCTACAGAAAAGGGGACCAATACTTCCTTTTGTATGTGCCAGACACTTTACATATTGTTTTTTTGTTCTCAGAAATGCTGTGTGGATGCTTCTGTTTTTGAAAGAGAACATTGAGGTTTACAGGGATGAGCAATTTGCCCAAAGTCAAGCAGCTGAGGGGGACAGGACCGGGATTCAAACTCACAGCCTTTGTATCCAGAGTATGGTTTTTCAACCTTAGCACTATTGACATTTTGGGTCACATGATTCTTTTGTCATAGGGACTATTGTGTGCAATCTGGGATGTTTAGCAGCATCCCTGGCCTCTACTCACTAAATACTTGTAGAATCCCCCAGTTGTAACAACCAGAAGTGTCTTCAGATAGTGCCAGATGTTCCCTACAGGTCAAAATCACCTCCTGTGAAGAACCACTGAGACTGTTCCTTCTTCTCTTGTGGTAAGAAGGAAATGTTGGGGTACCTTAAAAGCTCCAGGATGGATAGTATGGGTTACTTACTTTCATCCTACGTTTTCTTATTATAGAAGGAATAAAGATCATTGTGGATCTTTAGGGAAAAAAATAAAATCAACAGTTCATAATCTTACTACCACAACGGTTCATAATCTTTCAACATTCAACATTTGGTTCTTTCCTTCCAGTCTTTCTCCATCCCTATCTCTATCTATCTATCTATC
>NW_006408522.1:44217189-44225640 GCF_000296735.1 Chrysochloris asiatica
ATAATATGACCTTTTGTGTCGGACGTCTTTCACCTCTCTGATAATGTTTCCTGGTTCATCTACATTGTAACCTGTATCAAGCAGAACCTCATTGCTTTTTATGGCTGATTAATATTCTAGTGCATGGATGCGCATTTTGTTTATTCATTTATTAATGTACATTTGGCCAAAAGTTTCTACTTTTTGGCTATTGTGAATAGAGCTGCTGTGAACATCTATGTACAAGTATTTGTTTGCGTTTCTGTTTTCAATTCTCTCAGGTATATACGTGGGATTGCACTTGCTGTGTTACATGATAATTCTGTGTAATTTCTGGAGAAACTGTCAAATTGTTTTCCATAGGCCACACATTTCACATTCCTACTCCCAATATAAGAGCATTCCAACTTCTCCACATCCTCACCCACACTTGTTATCCATCTGTTGTGTAGCTATTTTCTTTCTTTGTTGTGGAAATAGTTGCTAACAATGTGCATTGTTTCTGTATTAGATGTCATTGTGTCTAACCACTTCAAGATTTCCCACTTTCCTTTATCTGAATTTCCCACTTACCTTTATCTCAACACAGTCCTGTTGTTGTTGTTATGTGCTGTGGAGTCGGTTCCGACTCATAGTGACCCTGTGCAGGGTTTCTGAGGCTGTAAATCTTTATGGGAGCAGAAAGGCTCATCTTTCTCCCGGGGAACAGCTGGTAGTTTCGGCCTGCTGACATTGCGGTTTATATCCCGATTCCTAACCACTACGCTACCAGAGCTCCTTAACACAGTCTTGTAGCTGAAGTTCTTTCAACGTTTTAAAAGCAGCTCTGGTAATGTAGTGATTACGAATCGGGCTGCAAACCTTACGGCCAGCAGTTTGAAACTACCAGCCGCTCTGCGGGAGAAAAACGAGGCTTTCTGCTCCCGTAAAGATTTATAGCCTCGGAAACCCTGTACAGGGTCGCTATGGGTCGGAATCGACTCTACGGCACTTAACAACAAGAGGGAGTTTTGGAGCAAGAGTTGGGAGTTGGAGATGGAGGGAAATGCTTTTGAGTAGACTGGGGATTATATGAACTTGAGTTCCATAGGCCCTGAGCTCAGAGGAAAGGAGGGAAGAATGGCTTATACCCTAGCCCCCATAGACAGCCAGAGGGAGGTAGTGCAGGTATCAGTTCAGGGAGTTCCTGAGCTGACCACCAGGTGGTGCCATTGGCCTGAGACGATGGGACTGCTCTCCTCTGGGAGCACCAAGGCTGAATGTTGTTAAGTGCCAAGGGTCAGTACCAGTAAGTCATCATAAAAAGGTGGGTGAAGTGATAAGGAGACTGTTGTTGTTAAGTGCCTGTTGGTTCTAAACCAGAGTGACTCTGTATAGGGTTTCTGAGAGCAGCTGGTAGGTTTGAACTGCCAGCCTTGTGGCTCACCAGTCCGGTGCTATCCTACAGTGTCACGCCAGGGCTCCATAAGGAAATTGAGTGTCTTTCATACACATCGTTCACAAATTGGGCATTATGGTTATTAACCTGCAAAGGATCATGAATAACTGTGTGTGTATGTGTGAACTTAACAACAAAACCATATGTTGTTGTTAAGTGTCATAGCAAAACTGTGTTGGGTTTCCACAGAGCTGCTGGTTAGCAGTCCAGGTGGTTCTGACCCATAGCGACCCTGTTTCAGATTTCCGAGGAGTGGCTTGAACTGCTGACCTTGTGGTTCAAACTGGCTGCAGTCCAGCATATTAACCCACAGCACCACACCAGGATTCAGCTTTATTGAGATACAATTCACATGACACTGTCTCAAGTCATCTTAGACTCAGCATGACAACACAGCATTCATTTAAGGTATGATTTGATCATTTTAGTCTATTCACATCATCACAATCAATTTAAGATGGGTCTCATTATTCCGAAAAGAAATGCTCTCTCTTAGCCATCACTTCCTAGTGTCCCCATGACTATCCTCATACGTGGTAACCACCAATCTACTTCCTGTCCCCATAGATTTTCTTATTCTGGGTGATATCCGACTGTTTTTTGTTTGTGCCACGCTGCTCCACTACACCAGCTTGACTGTAGCAGGAGACACAGGGTAGCTGGACCAACAGATTATGTCTCATTTGTAGTATTTCCAGCAAAGTACCTAGAACAGTGGCAGGCCTGATGGATCATCACAATCACTGGGAAGCTTTGAAGATTTCTAGAGACTTCTGGCCCTGTCTCTCCAGGCATTCCAATGGACAGTTCTAGAGGGGAGATTTTTTCAGTGTATCTCAGGTAATTCTAATGATGGTCTAACTCTCAGTAGTGGTAGTACTGTACTGTGGAGTCGGTTCCGACTCATAGCGACCCTGTACAGGGTTTCCGAGGCTGTAATTCCTTATGGGAGCAGAAAGCTTCATCTTTCTTCTGTGGAACAGCTGGTAGTTTCGAACTGCTGACCCTGCAGCTCGCAGCCCGATTCATAACCAGCATGCTACCAGAGCACCTTAGCTCTCAGTAATAGAGAAGAGAAAATCTGGTTTTGAAGAAAATGACCTTTCCCTGCAGACTGGCTGTATCAGCTGCAGCTTCCAACCCAGTGCCCTATGAGGAAGGAACCGTCCTCATCATTCACCACACTTAAGTGCTGGGACACTGGCTCAGGTCAGAGTGTCGTCTTAGACTCAGCATGACAACAGTCAGTGATACCACCGTATTTCATAGTCAGCTGGTAGAGTGGAAGCCAGAATATTCCACTACATAGTCTAGAGCTGTTGTGAGAATTTGTAAGAGCGCATGTGAGAGGTGGCGTACTACACAAATTAGGGTGTCAGGGTGACAGGCATCTTATCCTGTGATCCTAACACCCTAATTTGTGTAGTACGTGTCTCTTCCATATCATGCCTCATTTCACTGAAGAGAAAGTTGAGGCCCTGAGAGGTGAGGTTTCTCGATGAAGATCATTTAGCAGATGTTAGTTGTTTAGTCAGGATGTAGGTCTGGGCTGCTCACCCTTTGCCACCTCCTATGCCTTTCCTGGGAACTGGTGTGGTGCTGTAGGATCAGTGCTGGACTGGTAACCGCAAGGTCAGCACTTCAAACCCACCAGCTGTTCTGGGAAACCCTGTACAAAGTCACTGTGAGTTGGAACCAGTTCTATGGTATTTAGCAACAGAAGCCACGTGCCTTCCTCAGATCTCTTGCTTTTCATTTTTAGAAGTGAGGGAACCTGGCTCTACAAGTTCAGAGATGTGCCCATGGTTGCAGAGCGAATTGATTTATATTTACTTTGGATGAATGAGGGTTAAAATAATGACAGATGTAAAATCCAAGATGACATCCTTAGACAGCTTTTACGAACAACCAGGAGCAGATCCCGGTTTTGTGAGATCTGAAGCTTATACAATATGGTAAGCCATCTTTAAGAGAAACAATACAGCATAATAAACATATAAATTAAGTGCACAGTCTTAGAAGAGGCCTTGCACAAGTGAGTGAAAGGGTACTGAAACTTAAGTTTATTCACTTCAAGGTAAATCCCCCCTTAGGAACGATAATAGCTAGATCCCTAGAATTCATGTTCTACTCGATCCTTTTATTTGCATAACACAAATCTTGCTTAGGACAATTAAGTTACTAACCGTCCCACAGAATAGAGATCATTCAGTCAAAAATATGTCCTGAGCATCTCTCATACGTACGGCGTACTGGAGAGAGGTGAAGAACATCAGGAGGTTAGACACGAGTACATAAATGCGGATTAGAATTCAAGGCATACTGCCCACCTGTGCATTGGGCCGGGGACACTGAAGAGAGTCCAGCCTCTGCTTGTGTCTCTAAACTGGTCTCTCAGAGAATCTTCCTCCTCTCATAATCGTTTACCTTCCTCTGTCTATAAAAGCAGCAAGCAGGATGTTGGCCTGGATAAAACCCTTCAGGGTTTCTGGATGAACAACTTTTCAAGATTAATGTGATATTTTTGTAGTTGTATGCCCCAGAAGTCTCTTAATTCTCAAATCATTGCCTTGAAATGGATGAGAAGTATGTTTCTTCATCAGGATCGCTTTTCCCTACAATGTGCCTGATACCGCTGAAACAGACTAATAGATACATATATGTTCTCTCATCTATGCATATCCTCAAGTAGTTCCAGTTTCCATCTATGCAGATTCCAGTTTGGGAAGATGTCATCTTTATCCAATTCTGTTTATGGAATTGACCACATCAGTGTTAGGTCTAATAGTTTACAAAGCAAAACAACCGAGTCTCTGCCCTCTTCCTGAACAATACAACATTAAGACTCAGAAAAATCTAGGTTAAGCTGGAGAACCAGTTTAGTTTAAAGTGTTTGTTCAATGTTTATTTTATTTCCTTTTTCAGTTTGATTGAATTCCTCTGGAAATGAGAAGAAAGAGTCAGACTTGTTAGGTTCTAAGTCCCTTTAGGTAAGACCAAGCGCTGTTCTTCTGGGCTCCGAATCTCCCTCTCCATCAGTGGGAGACATAACTGAACCCTCAGTATCATCCAAACTGCAGCTTGTTATTGTCCTTGGGAAGGTGAACCTTCAGAAGTGTGAATGCACGAAGGGACATTCAAACCTTTGCAAGGTTTACAGCATCTCATTCACGTTCAGGGTGGAGGGTTCCAAGCCAGTGGGTTGAGGAGTGGCCGGTTGCTTATGATGTCACAACCAATTCCATCACCCGGGCATCACTCCCTGTTTTGAATCATGGATTTCAAACATTCTTAAAAGCTCTTCCCCGGTAATTCCAGAACTCAACAAATCAATCCTAAGAAAAAATAAACAAATATGCAGAGGAGCAGAGGGATATTTTAAATATGGTTTTAATTTAAATTTTTACATTTTCTTTCTCAAAATCGTATATGCGCCATTAAATATGAAAAAAAAAAACCCACACACATGCACACACATGCACAAACACACACACACAAAACAACAACCTCTGACTAGGAAAGAAATAAAGATCCTTACCATTACAGAGTTTGAATTCTGTAATAAACAAAATGGTCTCCTTTTTCTCATTTATCTTCTACCAACACTAAGGGAGCCATGGCTATTGCTTTAAAATGCAAAGCATGTCTTTCTAGTGAATTAGGAATGCATAGAAATACATAACACATAAGTGTGACGCTCTGGGATACACTGGAGGTCGGCAGTTCAAAACCACCAGCTGCACTCGGAAACCGTGTACAGGGCCGTTATGAGTCAGAACCAACTTGACAGCATACAACAACAACAACAAGATGCAAACAACTACTCCACTAGTTGTTGTGAAGTGCCGGCGAATTGGTTCTGACTCATAGCGGTGCTGTATAGGGTTTCTGAGGAGCGACTGGTGAGATTGAATCTCCAACCTTGCAGTTCGCACTGACCTTGCGGTCCCGCACTTAACCTACAGCACTACACAGTCGGTAAAGCAGCGGTTCTGTTTGCTGTTCCACAGCTTGCTGTAAAAGAAACGCACAAGAAACACAACTAGTGGTCACTCGCAACCTGCCCAACGTGGAACCAACTGGACGGTGGCCTGCAGTGCAGTTGCCTCTTGAGCTTCCAGTTGGCTGATTATCCAGGCCCATTTACCTCTACTCTGCTTCACTGGCCCTTCGGCTATTTCTGCTCGTTGGCACCTGAATCCAAGGGAAACAAAACGAACATTTATTAAGTGCTAGGTTTGTACCAGTTAATCCTCTCAATGAAGTATTATTATCACCCCTGTTTTATAGAGATGGGAACTAATATTCAAATCAGCAAAATAATTTGTCCAGGATTGCACAGACTGTTCAATACAGTGCTTTTGCATTTATAGCATGACAACCACAGCCACTGTTTACTGAAGATTTTTTATTTGCCAGGATTCATTCTAAAAGCCTTCCATGGATTAGTTTATTTATTTCTCATACCAACCCCTTGAAATAAGTGTGATTAGTATACTCGTTTTATAGACAAAGAGATTCTAAGGGATTGAGTAGTTTGTCCCGGGTTACACAGCTATTGGGATGGAGCCTGTATGAAGATTCAAATTCAAGAAGTTGGATCGCAAAACCTGTGGCTTTTTACTGCCTGTGCTTTTGACATACCTGCTCTTTATACCTGTTCTACCCAATGTGGTAGCCACTGCCTATCCACATGTGGCTACTGAGCACTTGAAAAATGATTGGTTCAAATTGCGATGTGCTGTTAACTATAAATAACACACTAGATAGCAATGATTTAGTATTTAAAAAAAGGAATGCAAAAGATCATATCAACAATGTATGTATTGATTGCATGTTGAAATGCTAAATTTGGATTGCTGTTGTTAAGTGCCATCGAGTCTGTTCGGACTCACAGCAATCCTGTATGGGATTTCTGAGGAGGAGATGGTACGTTTGAATCATCTTTGAAACATGCTTGTGGTTGGCAGTCTAGTGCTTATCCTACAGCGTCACACCAGGAGTCCAATATTTTGGATATGCTGAGTTAAATAAACTGTTAAAAATAGCTTTATTTGCTTTTACTTTTTAAACCGAGACTACTAGACAATTTAAATGTACATACACGGCTCACATTAGATTTCTGTTATGCAGCGCTACTATATACTATTCCGAGGGAAGAGAGATTGAAATTCACCAGACCATCCTCCTCCTCATTTCTCATCAGTAGCTTTAGTTACAAATTTGGTTGCCGGTGTCAGAGTGGCAGTCAAAGCCATTTTTTTAAGGTGGGTCATAGATTATTTGTGAATTTGGAATCAATTCAGCTTTCTTCACCCCCATTAAGAGTGGTTGAATTTTTAAAGTTGAAAAGAAAACATTTAAGTTCTATTTTCAGTGTCCATATGGAGTGTTTTCCCTATCTGAATATGTTTCCAGATGTAGGTTGTCATGGTGTGAATTGTGTGCGTCTTTTCACAGAGGTTTATTACCACTTTTATGTCATCTCCACCAACATACTGTTGGATTCTTGCTCTACTTACAGTGCCTCACACTTAGTTGATACTCAGCAGGTAAAGTTTTTATTGTCATCGTTTGAATAACTGTTTTCAGGCAGCAACTGTGTGGATACAAAAGGAAGAAACTGAGAATATTTGGATGAGATAGGAAAACTGCAGGCCAAAAAAAATTACCAAAAGTTTGCACACAATTTAGTCTGAACTGCCTCCAAACTTCCCCCTCCCCACCCCTACCCCCACACCACCAGCCTTCGCATCCCAAGACTTGGGGTAATACTCTTTATGTTTTAAGGTAATAACTGCTAGAAACTCATAAACAGAAAAGAATGTCCTACAAGGAAATCATTGTTTGTCCAAAACAAATATTGTGGTGCCAACTATTTACAGCAGCTTTGGAGACGGAGAAGTTGTTGTTCAGTCGGCAGTGACCTAGTATGTATAACACGAGGCAACATTGTCCAGTCCTATGATGTCATCATGACCCTGGGTGTGTTTGACTTCAGTGTTGTGGTTGCATCTCATTGAAGGTTGCTCTCATTTTCACTGACCCTTCACTTTACCAAACATGATGTCCTTTCCTAGCTAGTGCTCTTTTCTGACGACACGTCCAAAGTAAGCAGGTCAAAGTCTCATTTCTAAGGAACATCTGGTTCTGTTTCTTCTCAGACTGATTTGTTTGTTCTTCTTGCATCCATGGTATAGTCAATACTCTTTGCCAACACCACATTCAAACGCACCAGTTCTTCTGTTTTCCTTTGTTGTTGTCCAGGTGTCACATACATCTGAGGCAATTGAAAACACCATGGCTTGGGTGAGACACACCTCACTCATCAAAGTGACTTCTTTGAAGAGATGCATTACAGCAGATTTGTCCAGTGTGTTTTATTTCTTGACTGCTGTTTCCCTGGTTGTTAATTATTGATCCACATAGAATGCAATTATTGACAACTCATCCTTTTATCCATTTATCACGATGTTGCTTATTGGTCATGAGGGTTTTTTTCCTTCACATTCTGGTGGAATACATACTGTAGACTGTTGGAGAAGCAGGGATGAGAATTAATAAAAGTACCAAATTATAACGTCGTAAGTGAGAAGGTTCTTTGTTGTGACCCAGAAGGCCTTCCCAGACTCAAACTGAGTCTACAGACTGATGGACGGAACCTCAGAAAGGAGACTGTCCACACCAAGCTGGCTGACCACTGTGTCAGGTCCTGCCACCTCACACCTCCATCCCAACACAGTGTCTACTCTCCTCAGTCACACCCTCATCTCAGCCTGTAAAGTCCAAGCTGGCTGGGAAAGTTCAGTCTTCACAGAAACCATCCAGGAGCTTTGGGTATAGAAGATTGCTTCCTTAAGACAGTGATTTGGTATTGATGTCAGTCATTGCTTCCCTGTCTTCAAAGCTTCTATCAGAACCCGTGAAATCCTGCTGTGGCTCTGTAGAATAAGCCCTGGACTGCTAACCAAAAGGTGGGCAGTTCAAGCCCACCAGCTGCACCTTGGAAACCCTATACAAGGTCTTTATGAGTC
>NW_006408522.1:44225740-44227232 GCF_000296735.1 Chrysochloris asiatica
ATCTATCTATCTATCTATCTATCTATCTATCTATCTATCTATCTCCTTTTGGCACTGTGGGTAAATGCACTGGACTGCTCTGTCAGGTTGAACCACAAGGTCAGTGGTTCAAGCTCACCAGCCGCTCCTCATAAACTCTGTACAAGGTTGCTATGGGTCAGAACCGACTCGACGACACTTAACAACAACACACACACACACACACACACATTGTTGTTGATATATGCTGTCACGTTGGCCATGACTTGTAGTGACTCTGTTTAACTTTCTGAGGAGCTGCTGACATTTCAGTTAGCAGTGCAGTGCTTATCCTACAGCGCACCCCAGGACTCCGTATGAACATGAGGGAGCTTCAGAAAGGTCATGAAAGAGCAGAATTGGAAGCTAATGGAATTTTCCCATGACCTTTTTGAAGTTTCTTCATGTACATGTATGTACATAATACACATTGTTATGCTGCTCATGTTAACTGCTGGTGGTGTGTCATGGAGTCGGTTCCGAGGCTGGAAATCTTTACAGGAGCAGAAAGCCTCCTCTTTCTCCACTGTTTTTTCGGACATTTTATACTTACTGTTGCATCAAGTGCCCTTTCCTATGTCACAAAAAATCAGTGCAATCATCACTTTTAGTAACCATAACAGCTTATTTTATTTTTATGCTAGAGTTTACTTAAGCATTTCCCAAATGTTGGACATTTAGAACTTTCAAAATTTATTCCATCATAAACATTACTTCAGTGAACATATTTGCACATAAATCTCTGCGTAGACTCCTGATAAATTCTCTAGCGTATATACTTCTATGAAAAGAATAATTGGGTCAAGCTGTATGCATAGTTTTGAGGCTCCATTTAGTACATACTGTCAAATTGCTTTCCATAAATGTTGGTCCAATACTTCTGCTTTTTCTCTCTCTCACTCTCTGGAAATCTCCTTTACCTTGCTCTGAGAAAAGATATATATATATAAATTGTTGTTGTTAAGTACTATGGAGTAGGTTCCGACTCATAGTGACCCTGCATAGGGTTTCCGAGGCTGTAAATCTTTACGGGAGCAGAACGCCTCATCTTTCTCCCGCGGAGCTGCTGGTAGTTTCGAACTGCCGACCTTGAGGTTAGCAGCCCAATTCGTAACCACTACGCCACCAGAGTACATATCCTCTTTTTTAATATTTGACACTCAAATTCAAATGACATCTCATTGTTTTAATTTGTATTCATTTGATTACTAACAAAATTAAACATCTTTTTTAATGTTGTTGTTGTTGTTAAGTACCGTGAAGTCAGTTTGGACTCACAGCGAACCCCGTACAGGGCTTCCGAGGCTGCAAATCTTTACAGGAGCAGAAAGTCTCATCTTTCTCCCATGAAACAGCTGGTACTTTCGAACTGCCGACCTTGAGGTTAGCAGCCCAATTCGTAACCACTACTGTACCAGAGCTCCCTTTTTTTTTTTTTATGTAGTGGTAGTAAAATTCACAAAGCATGAAATTA
>NW_006408522.1:44236952-44246918 GCF_000296735.1 Chrysochloris asiatica
GCCACACCAAGACTCCTTGATAGAATACTAGTTGGCACTAAAAAGGAGTAAACTGTTGATATAAGAAATTACATAAATGAAATTGAAAATAATTATGCCGAGTGAAAGAAGCCAGGCATGAAAAATAAAACAACAGTACATACATATTATGTCATATCCATTTATGTAACATTGTAAAAAATGCAAATTAACAGGTAGTGACAAAAAGCCTATCTGTTATAGCCTAGCGAAGGGAGTTGGAGATCATAAAGGGAAATACAAAGGAACATAAGAAAAGTTTTGAGGGTCATGGCATGTTTATTAATTTGATTGTAGTGATGGTTTTTGATTTAGTGATGACTTTATAGTAAAGGCCTGGAGTCTTGGTGTGGTGCTGTAGGATAAGCACAGGACCACAGGGTCAATTTGGACCACAAGGTGACGGTTCAAACCCACCAGCCACTCCTGGTAAACCCGATACTCGGTTGCTATGGTTGGAACCGACTCAATGACACGTAACAACAAAGTGGAGTTCTGGTGTGGTGCTATAGGGTAAGCACTAGAGTGCTAACGGAAAGGTTAGCCATTCAAACCCACCAGCTGTACCTATACAGGGTTGCTATGAGTCGGAACAACTCGATGGCACACACAGCAACTGGATCCAGTTGGCATAGCCTGCTCATCTCTTTACTTGGTTCACTAGAGAGCTAGACATTCCTGCTAGAGAAGTTACTATTTTACTTTAAAATGATTATGTTCAGAAATTTTCTGAGATGCAAATATGTTACGTAGAGGAGAGTAAAGTGTGAATTCGTATCAACTGTCATGTTAGTAGACAACCTTAGCCGTAGAAATGACACACAGGATGTGAGGTCCAGAACCTGGCTAAAACTATGGCATCAGCAAGTGAAGTTTCCGAAAGGGGCAGGCACGAAGGGGCTCTGAATAACTGGTGCTAGATGGCCTGCCTTAGTTATTTAGTGCTGTTGTTGTGTGCTGTTGCATTGGTTCTGACCTATAATGACCCTGGGTAGGGTTTCTAGGAGCAGCTGGTGAGTTTGAACCACCAACCCTGCAGTTCAAACTGATTTTGTGATTGAGTGCTTATCCTACAGCACCACACCAGTCCAATGCTGCTTTACTAAGCCACAAACAGCTTTATCCGACAGAAATGTATTTTCTCTCGGCTTTGGAGAGTCCAAATTCAGGATGCTGGCTCTGAGCAGGCTTTCTCTTTCTGTCAGCTCTAGGGGATGGTTCTTGTCTTTTGTTGGCTTCTCTTCCTTGGCGAGCATGTGACTTGGCATCTAAGTATCTTCTGTCTTCCCCCATCTCTGTTTACTTGTTGTTAAGTGCCACCAAATCAGTTCCAACTCAGAGAGACCCTGTGTAGAATTTCCAATGAGCAGCTGGTGGGTTTGAACCACCTTGCTGTTAGCAGTCCCATGCTTATCCTACAGTGCCATGCCAGGACCCCTTGCTTAATCTGTTCTTTTATATCATAAAAGAGATTTAAGATGCACCCTACACTAAAGCTGTCTCATTTACATAACACAACCCAAAATACCCATTCCCAAACAGATTAAAATCACAGGTGTGGGTACACCCAAGCTCAATGCCATTCAGTCAGTTCTAACTCATAGTGACCTCACAGGGTACATCTGCTCCGTTGGTTTTGCAAAGCTGAAAATCTTTATGGAAGCTGACTAATACAGCGTTCTCCTGCAGAGTGGCTGGAGGGTTTGAACTGTCCATCTTTAACCACTGCATCACCAGGGCACTTAACCACAGGTTCATGATTTACAACACATGGTTTTGAGGGACACAATTCAATCTGTTACAGGGCCCAAGTTCCTATTTTGATTGTTCTAGTTTTGTCCATGTCCTCACCTAATTCCAACCACCACAATTTTGCTTCTATATCCCATTATTTTTCAACAATAATTGACCATTTTAAGCTCCACTCTGACCCTCCAGCTAAGTCATATAATTTCAGCAAGAATCATAAAGTTTTTAAAGGAGCAAAAATGGACCTCAGTACAAACACATGTCTGTCTTCCAGACAAATGGCCAAGTTAAAGCTTCATTTCAGGTAACAAGTAGAATCATATGAAGGGGCTGGACCGGCTACTGCAGATCACTTATTTAAAATGACATTTTCAAACCCTACAAAATTCACAGTTACCCTAAAAATATCTCATGCTCAAACTATTGCATTTTGTTTTAATTTTGGGTTGTGAGTGCATGTGTGTGTGTGTGTGTGTGTGTGTGTGTGTGTGTGTGTTGGGGAGAGGTGGGGCTTGTGGTCGCTGCAGGGAAATTAGTTAAATTCATAGAATAAAATTTGAACTTTTGCAAATAAGTAAACAGCGAAAACAAACACCACTTTGGAAGAAAGAGACACATATTCTCTTTTTGAAATGCAGGCAGTGCCTAAGCAAAATACCTTAAAAGTGAACTAAAAAGCTTTTCTAAAATAAACAACTCTGCTTGTGATCCAAATTGGGACCACATGGAGATACAAAGCTACAAATACAGCTCGCTTCCACTCAGTGTTGGTGCCTTCGCTGTTTGCGTGTCCCAGTGTAGATGGTGATAATGCTGCCTTTGGTCCCAAAAGAGCTGGAATTTTTCAGCTCCTAAACGGGGGAGGTGGGGGATGTGGTTAGCAGAAGGGAATAGAAGAAGAAAGAAAGAGAATGAAAACAAATGCCTTTCAAGACAAACTATCCTAACAATGAGTTTCACTTTGCTTATCCTCCAACATGCTTGGCCCACTTCTAATCCCTCCTGCACGCACGAGCCAGCGCAGTGCTGTGTGTCTGCCATGCCGGCTAGTGCGAAGCCCTTGTAAGGGACCAGGCTCATGCTCAGAGCTTTAGGGTAACTCCTGCAAACTGCCTGGACCAGCACTCTGCCCTGAAGCAAACCAAGCACGAAGTCAGTTCAGCAAAGATGGAATCATTTCTGCCTTTCTCAATTGCTAAATGCTGTGTGCTTTGGGGTCACTGTCATGGGATTAGAGAACGTGGATATTGCAACATAAACCTTAATCTTTCTAAACAATTTAAACTAGATTCTGCCTCTGGGAGGAGGGAAACTGAGGTGATAACGTCCTTCTCTAGGATTCATTCTAGGATATATCTTTCTCTTACATCAGAGAGCTCATGACTTCTTCCACTAGACTGGTTCTTCTTACATTGTTGTTGTTGTTGTTATGTGGAGTTGGTTCCGACTCATAGTGACCCTGTACAGGGTTTCTGAGGCTGTAAATCTGTACGGGAGTAGAAAGCCTTATCTTTCTCCCGTGGAACAGCTGGTAGTTTCGAACTGCTGACCCTGAGGTTCACAGCCCTGTTCATAAGTATTACACTACCAGAGCTCCACTTCCTTACAATGTATTTATGTAGCCATGGTTGTTGTTGTTGTTAAGTGTCATGGAGTTGGTTCCGACTCATAGTGAGCAACCCTGTGTAGGGGTTCCAAGTCTTTTAAATCTTTGCAGGAGCAGAATGCCTCATCTTTCTCCCATGGAGTGGCTAGCAGGCTCGAACCGCAGACCCACTGGCTGCTCCTCAGAAACCCTATTTTGTTGTTGTTAAGTGAAGTGCGGTCAAGTCTGTTCTAACCCATAGTGACCCTGTATACCGTTTCCAAAGAGCCACTGATGAGCTTGAACCGCCGACCTTGCGTTTCAAACCAACTTTGCAGTCCAGTGCATTAACCCACAGCTTCACACTAGGACTCCATCAGAAACCGTATACAGAATTGATATGAGTCCAAACCCACTCGGCAGCACTTAACAACAGCAATCCTACATGGGTGCCATGTGGTTTGTCTACATTATCAGTAAGATATCCAATCCCTTTGCTGGGTCACAAACACTTTACATCGATTTTTTCCCTTCAACCATTTAAGGAGCCCTGGTAGCATAGTGGATTACACATTGGACTGCTAACCCTAAGGTCAGCAGTTTGAATCTATCAGCTACTTCTTGGGAGAATGATGAGGCATTTTGCTTCTATTAAGTTTTTACAACCTCTGACACCCTTATATGTATGTTCGCTATGAGTCAGAATAAAATTGACCACCAGTCATTTGATGGGAGTTACAAAGACTGACAAGAAGAGTTATTTCAAGTAATTCATTGCATTGCAATGAGCAAAAGTAATCATTTAATTATTTTATTTAAAATGTATGGAGAAAGTGCAAAAGTTAGTAAAATGCTCAATTGTTTTGAGTCCCTTGTTGCTCACTGTCCCAAAGAGAAGATGGTGATCACTGAGTGAAAAAAAAACATCTTTAATGTGGTCTTAGTGCACTTTGCTTGCATTTGAGGTGCCTGGGGCAGACAGGCCTAGCAACCTGCTTTCAAAGGCCACAGCCTTGAAAACACAGTGGAGCACTTCTACTCGGCTCTGGCCAAGAGACAACTTCTCCTTAGGCACAGCCAACAACTGCTGCTAGTTTACTTGCTGCAGGCCAGGCATTGAGCTAACATTTTACATACAATAACTTGTTGATCTTCCCCTATAAATTTATTATCCCCAGGCTACAAAGAAGAAATTAAGGTCCTAGGAGATTGGGATGATATCAGAAATTGTGAATTGAATGTGGGCCCTAGCCACAGGAAGCTATAAAAAGATGTGCTCTGGACTGAGTTCTCCATAAATGAAAATCTTTTTACAAATGTATTTCAATATTTATCAAATAAATATGCTGTTTTTTTATAAATGTGCTTGAATCTAGGACTTTTCTGTCTTACCAGGAGTCAAGGCAAAAATAAATCAATCTAGATACACAAAGTTAATTTTGAGGATGATGCAGAAATTATTTAGAGATACAGAAATTATTCTTAATTCTTTTCATGTCTTCCTTTCCAGGACACTTAAGTGATTGAGGTGGGAGAAAGCCCAAACGTGGGTATTATACGTCTAAAATGTTCAAATCCCACTGTCGTTTCTTTCAGGTGTTTTTCCCGTTAATCAAGGTTAATTTGTTAATGTGCTGTCTTTCTCCAACCCATTCTCTCTAGGTAAGGAAGGCTTGGATTGGACAAAAAAGTGATTAGTCTTCCAATCTTTGGAGGTGATTGCAGTTTTTGTCAAAGTAGAAATCCCAAGTTGAAGATAAAACACTTTCAGGGCAGGTCAGGATTTCCTGCGACATTGAAGTCCCTGGGCAAAACAGTTTGGGTTTCATTCCACCCAGGGGCTCCTTGGTGATCTCGTCCTAAAAGGTCACAACCATTGAAAACCCTCTTGAGCACAGTTCTGTTCTGACATACATGGGCTCACAGTGAATCAGAGTCAATTCAGTGACAGCATGATGGCGGCTCCTCTTGGTTCCCTGGTGCCCACCCTCACTTGGCTACATCCTGCCTCGTTACTTTTCATACCTGGCCTCTGGGTGAGATGCCAGGTACTTCATCTGCCATATTTTTCTTTTCCCTGCTCCTAACTCCTGTCAGAGACAGGCTGTTCTATTGCTATTCTTTCTTCCCTCATCTCTTCAAATGATCTCTCCCATGCTCCTTCAGCCCAGGTCAGGAGTCTGAGGAAAGAACTAAAGTGGGGGCAGACATTAGTTTTAATAACCTATCTGAATGCTCCAGTCTCCCAGACTGTTAACAAAAGAAAAACTGGCCATTGCTTTATAAATAATGTATCGAGACTGGCTGGAGGAATGAAGGACGAGACCACAGTGTATTTTTAGCGTCTGCTGCTTGTGGTAACATAAGTGAAAACTGCTGGATCCTTCTCCCTTCAGCTGAATGGCTGGCGTTCAGGAGACTGTGCCCACCACTCCCTGCCAGGCTCCCCTCACGGAACTCCCTTTTTATGAGGTGGGTGACTGGCTCCTTGGCACCAGACTGCCCCACCACAATTCTTCTTTATTGCCCAGCGCTGATGCCTAGTTGTATGGCTCCATGAGCAGTCCTAGCATGGGGTGGCAAGAGAAGTTGGGGGGAGGAGAGAGGTTGTCCAGGGATGAGACTCGGCTGGCTGCATGCTTGTCAGGGTGTTACCAAACTGTGTGGCAAAGTCTACAGGGCAGAGGATGTGTCAGGATGCCGTAAACCTCTGGCATGAGGCCGGCACTCAGACATGAAGAGCCACAGTAGCTAGGATAACTGGCTTCCCTTCTCAGGGTCATCCTCTTGGTACCTGCCTACAGTGGGAGTTTCACTTCCTTGTCATTGACACTTTGGGTTCTCAGAGAGAACTAAATAGTAAGTAAGCTGTTGTCGAGTCAATTTCAACTCATGGCGACCAGTTGTGTGTCAGAGCAGAACTGTGCTCCCTAGGATTTGCAATGACTGGCCTCTGGATGGACTTGAACCTCCAACTTTTGCATTAGTGCCTATGTGAATTAACTGTTTGCAGTAAGATCCTTATTATTCTGACAAGTCATTCTACCAACATTTGCTCCAAAACTAATGTTGGTAAAATGGAAAATCCATGGTAAAGTGTATGAGTGGGTTCTGTAAGGCTCTATGGGAGAGTAGACATAATACTGAGAACCAAGTCTCCAACATAGCATCAACTTGTTGAGTGGCACTGCACAATTAATGGTCTCCCAGGACTTGCTTTTCCACTTATAATTATGAAGTGTAGTCCTTGTTCTACTGACCTTACTAGAAAATTCTTAATAAAGATGTCAAAACGCTGTGAAAACTTTGAAACCATTACAAAAAGGGTGAGTCCCAGCCGCCACTGATTTTCCTCATTTATGACCAACCTTGGCCCTCTATAAAAATAGTCCCACTTGCTACAGCCATGAGGGACTCCTGTATCATGTATACCTTGAGAAAGGTTGCATCCATCGAGGGAGGTATATAGTCCCAATTCCCTCATCATTAAGTTGGATAAGAAAGGATACAGAAGGTACTTCTTTAGAATAAACCTTAAATAAATGGACTTCAACTCTAGCTCCAGCTCTTAACTTTTCAGCAGCCACATTGGAAATCACCTGGATCTCCAGGGACCGTGAATATGGCCACAGTGTCTCTCAGAGCCAAATGCATTTCATTTTATATTCTAGAATGATTTTTATTAATTCTAATAAGACTGACTGTCTTGTTTTCTGGCCCTTTGCTACCCAATGTGGGGTTCACCTGGGAGCTTGTTAGAAATGCAAAATCTCAAGCCCCACCGTCACCTATTAGATCAGAATCTGCATTTTGACAAAACTCCCATAATACAAATTAGAGGATGGGATCTCCAGAGCCCAGACTTGGTTGTTTTATTGTGATTTGAGAAAAGGCTTATAAAGATCATTGGTTTTACATTTAACAAATCACTCAATGATTGCAAATCCCCTCCATGCAACAACAGTGATCCCGCTTCCTCCCTGTGGTTTTTATTTCTAACCTCCATCCCATCCCTTCACAACTTTGTCTTGGGTAAAATGTTGACCTGGAATGGTTTACCATTCCATGATGAGCATACCTTACTAATGTTGTTGTCCCCTCTCTACGTATGTCTACTTCTTGGCTGATAATTGGGCCATGAGAATGAGTTCTTGTCCAGACTTGAAGGGTGCTCAAGGGCCATAGTCTTAGGTTCCTCTAGTCTCTTTCTGATCAGTAAGCTTGATCTTATTTTAGATATAATTTTGAGTTTTGTTCCCCATTTCTGCCCATTCTATTCAGGACCTTCTAATGTGATCCCTTTCGGAGCAGTTGGTAGTGATAGCTGGGCACCATCTAGTTCTTCTGGTCTCTGAGTAAAGGTGACTGATGTTCACATGCTTCTTTGGCCCATTCCATTAGTTGATTCTAAGCCTCTTCAATTCTCGTCAATCTTCTTTCTTCTACACATGGAGAGACCAATAGCCAGCTGTACCTTAGACGGATGGTCATGAGTTTTCAAGACTCCAGACACTACTCACCAAAGTTGAATGTAGAGCATTGTCTTTGCAGATTGTGTTATGCGAACTGCCCATAGGTGTCTACTGAGACTATGGTCCTGAGCCTTCAGGCTAAGAAGTTTCCACCATGTTGCCCACTGTATGGTCCACTACATTCATAGGTGTGTTTGCAGCAAAGGTTAAATACCTACGTACAAATATCCTCTTTCAAACCCTTATATGTTTGTGAGTATTCTCTCCCTCCCATGCCCATTCAGCTTGTGTAGCTGTCCATGTTCTGTCCAGAGAACACTGATGTTCCAAGGTTGTGTACATAGCAGTATTTATCTCAACCCCCTTTAACCCTTACCTACCTCACTGTGTCTTCATCTGTCTTTGTCATTCTTCTGCCAACCTCCCTCATCTTGTATATTGCCCTCCCTGTCACCCGAGTTAACATGTGCTCAGACTCGTAATTAATTAAGTTTTATCTGGTAGCGTACTGGTTATGAATCAGGCTGCGAACCTCAGGATCAGCAGTTCGAAACTACCAGCTGTTCCATGGAAGTAAGATGAGGATTTCTGCTCCCATAAAGATTACAGCCTCGGAAACCCTGTTCAGGGTCGCTATGAGTCGGAACTGACTCCATGGTACATAACAACAACAACAACAACATACAGGACTTCATTACATAAAGTATGTGACGCAGTGGTTAAGCGATTAGTTGCCAACTGAAAGGTCAACAGTTTGAACCCACCAGCTGTTCTTTGGGACAAAGATGAGGCAGTAGGCGTTTGTTCAAGATTTACAACCCTAGAAACTCTATGGGACAGTTCTATTTCATCCTATAGGGTCACTAGTCAGAATTGACTTTGGAAATGGGGTTTATAGTTAATATAGGAGTAATCATTTACAAGACGGGAAGAGACAAAGAACGTTAACTATTATAGCAACTGGGCCTTTTAATATAGTTTTATTGATATATATACATTAGTACTCTGGGCACATTGTTACAACACTATATAGATACTGACACTCCCAATAATATACCTAAATTATCAAGAATGGGTACGACCATGTTCCAAAGCTTTTTAGAAGAATTTAACTAAAATTCATAGTGAATTTTTTCCTTTAAAATTATTAAATAAATTCATATTAATAGTTAGAGGATGCTTCAGTGGTCTGGATACTCAGAGAGGAAACCATATTTCCTGTTAAATAGATAAGTGAGAAGTTACTGTGCGTGGACAGGTCAGTAACTCAGATTTGATTCTTTCTGCACCACATTTAAGATGGCAACTTGAAGACTAAGGTGCGCCTAGCCCAAGCCATGGTATTTTCAATAACCTCATATACATGTGAAAGCTGGACAATGAATAAGGAAGACTGTAGAAGAATTGATGGATCTGAGTTATGGTGTTAGAGGAGAATATTGAGAATATTAAAGTGGTTTGCCATGGGTTGCCAAAAGAACCAACAGATCTGTGTTGGAAGAAGTACATACAGAGTGCTCCTTGGAGGCAAGGATGGACAAACTTCATCTCTCATACTTTGGACATATTGTCAGGAGGGGCCAGTCTCTGGAGAAGGATATCATGTTTGGTAAGATGGAGGGTCAGATAAAAAGAGGAAGACCCCCCAGAAAGATGGATTGGCAAAGTGGCAGCATTAATGAGCTCAACAAGCATGGCAACAGATGTGAGGTTGGCCCGGGATCGGGCAGTGTAGTATTTCGTTTTGCTGTGTATAAGGTCTCTATGAGTCGGTACTGACTCAATGGCACCTGACAACACCAACACTAGCATAAACATAAGGTATGATGATTCAGCTTAACTAGCAAAGAATGTCTACCTTGAGCATTAAGCTTTTTTCAAGATCTATCTGTAAAAGATCAAACTGAACACAGAGGACTGGAGTGGAGAGTGAAGTGTCCAGCTGATAAGAAGAGAAGACATATCCACAAGAACACCCACACTTGCAGATAATACCCACTTGACCTGGCTTCAATGACTAGATGATCCAAGCTCAACTAGAAGAAGAAAGAAGAGGAAAAAAGCATCATCTGATACAATTTGATGAACTTGACCTACACCTATGGATGCAGTAGCTCAAAAGAGGGAACAAATCTTTACAGC
>NW_006408522.1:44247404-44249315 GCF_000296735.1 Chrysochloris asiatica
GTACCCTTTGGTTGATTGATGATGCATGGAGGGGATTGTAACCATGGCAATGTAACAATATACGATAGGATGAATGTAAAGCTAATGTTCTCCCATGTAAACTATCACATAATTCACAATAAAACAGTTAATTAATAATAATAAAAAGGATCAAACTGAAAACATCAACTCAAAAGATTAGCCAGGAACCTAGGTGGTGGTGGTGGTTGTGTGCCGTTGAGTTGGTCCTGGTTCACAGCAACTCTATAGGATTTCTGAGGCTGTAAATCTTTACGGGAGCAGAAAGCCTCATCTTTTCCTGGTGGAATGGCTGGTAGTTTTGAAGTGCTGACCTTGAGATTAGCAGCCTGACTTGTAACCACTACACTACCAGAGCTCCTTAGGTGCCTTAAGGGGCACTAAATTTATGTTAATGAGGGTGGAACAACAACTTGCAATCAATGTCATTGAATTGTACACATAGTAACTATTGAATTGGTTTCTGATTTAATCAGCTGTGTATAGTCTCATAAACAACAAAATAATAGCAATTTTTTTTAAAAAAAAGATAAACTATCAAAGATTTGCTATTAAACTAAGATGAACCAGAAAAGTTAGTGCTCTGTTCAGAGATGAGGAAGAAAGATACCGAGTCACAATGGAGTTCTCCAAGGAAGGCAGAGTAAAGAGACAAGGACCCTCCCCCAGAGCTAGCACCCAGAATTCTGACTTCACGCCTCCTAAACTGTGAGAGCAATGAAGTTTCTGTTTGTTAAAACCATTTAATTGTGGTATTTCTGCTACAGTAGCAGTAGATAACTAAGAGAGGTCAGTTGGGAACTGCCTAGAGTCCAGACAAGCTCATGGATGACAAACTGTGGAGCTGAGAGGCATCAAACAGCCAAGAATTGAAAGCAACTGTAACCAACAAGGGCAGCCACCCAGTTGAATTGCCATCCTAAAAGGATGGGCAAAGGAGGGACAGTCCAACACAAAGGCAGGGAGGGAAAATGCAGGTGGCGGAAGAGAGCCAGGATGTGGTTGGCAGCTACCTGTTGGAGACATCCTCCGACCCCCAGTATAACTGAACGCTGTAGGAATTCAGGAAACAGGGACTATGCCCGGGGAACTCCCATGGAGAAAGTGGCATTCAAGTTAAATTCTTAAAACCAGAATTGATCCTTACAGGTGGCAGAAGGAAAATTAACTACAATGGTACGTGTCATGTCAGCACCTCCATGGAGGGGGCGGATAGGCAGGAGGACATAAAGAAGCTTTGGCAGATTTTCATGGAGGGTTCAGTAGCAGCCAGGGCAAGATAGAAGGCCCCTGACGCAGACCAATTCAGGTCCCCTTTCTCCTACTTCTCCATGTCCCCTCCTCCCATTGCTTCTGAGCAGTACAACTGATTAACACTTTATTGCTATAAGAATACAAAGACAATCTACCAATGGTCTGATATCTAGAGCTTGGAAATAAATAGCTGAATGGTGCCAATTTGGTTTGCTAAAGCAAAGGCAAAGTTTATATAAACAAAACTGGGCTTAAAACTTTTTTGGCAAGAATAAAATTTCCACTTAGTAGAGTTCTATGACTGGTGGAAACAGATCAATAAAACATAGTGACAGGATAGAATTAATTAATGGCCTGAAATAATTTCAAGTTGCTCTGGTGGTACCGTGGTTTCAAACCCACCATCAGCTGTGCAGGAAAAGGAGGAGGCTGTCTGCATAAAGAGTCACAATCTCAAAAACCCTAAGGAGGAGATATACTCTGTTTTATATGGTCTCTGTGAGCCAGAATCCACTCTAGGGTGGTGGGTTTTGAAATAATTTCAAAGCTGTAAGTGGAAGGTTGTCTTTACCGAAGCCATTATTTGCTCAAAGCAGCAGGCCTCAAGAATTTGGAAACATCATGGATTTGTGTGTGTGT
>NW_006408522.1:44251484-44307945 GCF_000296735.1 Chrysochloris asiatica
GTGTCCTTCTCCTGGGGCTGGTCTCTCCTGACAATATGCCCAAAGTATAAGAGACAAAGTCTCACCATCCTGGCTTCTAAGGAGCATTCTGGCTGCACTTCTTCCAAGAAAGATTTATTTGTCCTTTTGGCAGTCCATGGTACTTCCACTATTCTTTGCTTTTAGTACAATAAACTCTATATTTTAATAATATAGAGTCTTAAACAATACCTCTATATTTCCCCTCCCACCTGCCCTTAGTACCCACTAGTAAACTATGTATTAGCATGTTCTAGATATTTAATGTAAGTTATTGTTTTTAAGTGTTGTCGAGTCAGTTCTGACTCTTAGAGACCCTGTTTCCAAGGAGCGCCTGGTAGGTTTGAACCACTGACATTGCAGTTAACTGTTCACTGCTTATCCTGCAGTGCCACACCAGGACCCCTTATGTATGTGACATCAGACAATAGTTGTCCTTTTATGTCTGACTTTACTCAGCATAATGTGCTAAAAGTTTAATCCAATTTGTAGCACATATTAGAACTTCATTTCTCTTTATGGCAAAATAATATTCCTTTGTCTGCCTGTATCTTACTTTGTCCATCCATCTATTGATGGTTACCTGAGTTGTATCCACTTTCTGGTTATTATGAATAATGTTGCAATGAACATTATGTACAATTAATCTGCATGAGTCCCTGCTTCCAAGTCTTTTTCGTGTGTACCTAGGAGTGAAATTGCTGGGTCATATAGAATCCTGGTGTGGCATTATAAAATAAGCACTGGACTGCAAGATCAGTTTAAACCACAAAGTTGACAGTTCAAACTCACCAGTCACTCCTCATAAACCCTATCCAGGGTTGCTGTGAGTTGGAATTGACTTGACAGTATCTAACAACAACAACTTTAGGAGACACAACTAGACTGTTTTTCATAGTGGCTGTATCATTTTACACTCCCACCAGAAATAGATGAGGGTTCAAATTTATTTACATTCTCAACTAACGTTTATTTTCCTTTTCTTTTTTTTATCATAACCGTCTTAATGAATACGAAGCAGAATCTCATTGGGGTTTGGACTAATATTTACCCAATGACTAATGGAGTCCTGGTGTGGCGCTGTGGGTTAA
This sequence comes from Chrysochloris asiatica, assembly GCF_000296735.1. Lineage (NCBI taxonomy): Eukaryota > Metazoa > Chordata > Mammalia > Afrosoricida > Chrysochloridae > Chrysochloris > Chrysochloris asiatica. Next base: position 44,252,594 of record NW_006408522.1, read on the forward strand.
TGTGCTGGACTGCAAGGTCAGTTTAAACCACAAGGTCGACAGTTCAAACTCACCAGCCACTTATAAGTTTTATGGCTTTGTTGTTTTTGTTGGGTGTCACCAAGTTGGTTCTGACCCATAGCGATCCTGTGTAGAACAGAAGGACGCACTGCCCAACCCTGTGCCACCCTCACTATCGTTGCTACGTTTGAGCCCATTGCTGCTGCCACTGTGCCAATCCGTCTTGGAGCCCTTCCTCTTCTTCACTGACCCTCCACATTATCAAGCTTTAGTTTTTATATTTATGACTTTTGTTCTTATGTTTAGGTCACTGACTTAATTGGAATTTATTTTCATATATGTTGTGAGGTACTAGTCCAACTTCACTCTTTTTTGTGTGTGGAGATCTAATTGTCCCAGCACAAACAGCATGGGCTCTTGACTAACCTCTCTGCTGCACACCATTTGAAATCTCTCTGATTTCTACTCATGTTGCAGCCATCCAAATTCCAGTCCTTGTCACCTCACCCAAGAGGTGCAGCAATAACCTTGTAACAGATCCTATAAACTTTCCTCCAATGTACCTTTTTTCAGTGATCTCCAGAGGATGCTTGAATATAGTAGGTTTGGAGTAAGGAGCATACATGTGATCTCAATGTGCACCCCTAGATAGGAACAAAGGCTGTGTACTGTTGCAAAATTAATATTCTATCCAACCTCCAATTCTCACACCACATTCTTGCCTAGAAACCATTTGTGGCTGTTTATTGCCATATTAATTTATACTCTCCTGCCTGACTTTGGCCTTCTCCCTCTGGTCCAGTTTCTCCCCCCGTGGGGCCATCACTTGTGATTTCTCCCTTTATCACCTGTAAATATCCTTCCTAATTTTCAAGATTCAGCTCACATGTCACCCTTTCTACAGAAGTTTTCTGTTTCCTGAATTCCTATGTCATATGGGATCTTGGTGTGGCATTATAGGATAAGCACTGGACTGCTAATCACAGGGCTGGCAATTCAAACCCACCAGCCACTCCTCAGAAACCCTACACAGGGTTGTAAGGATTCGGAACCATCTAGACGACACTTAACAACAACAACAACACATAGTCTCTACCATAATGAATTCTCTGGGGGAATATATCTTTACTACTTACTGCTGGTTTACTGGACTCCTGATGTGGCACTGTAGGATAAGCACTGGACTGCCAATCATAAGGTTGGTGGCTTAAACCTACCAGCCACTCCTTGGACACCCTAGACAGGGTTGCTCTGAGTTGGAACCAACTCAGTAGCACTTAACAACAACAACAACATAACACGTACGCTATTCTGCTATGCACTGATCATATTATAAATGCATTACAAATGTCTACACTAGGTGTGCTTGTTTACTTTTGCATCACTCTAGACTGTAAACTCTATAAGCCCATATCATCTAGTCCATGATCCAGCCTTAAGCACCTGATCCAGATCTTGATGTGTAATACGTGCTCAATAAATATTTCAGAAATTTTAATAACATTCTAGTAGTCAAGATATCCAAAATATCACTTCACATGTAATCAATTAAAAAATGTTAATGTGCGGCTTTGCAGTGTTTTTGCATTTTCTTCACATTCTAGCATGTATTTTCAATTTATAATCCATCTCAATTTGGATATTTCAAGCTCACATTAACCACATATGGCTAATGGCGACCATCTAAATACAGATATTTAGTTAACTGAATAATAGGTAATTTAAAAACGTGTATTTGATTATTAGTGACATCCTAGTGTGGTGCTGTAGGATAAGCACTTGACTGCAAGGTCAATGGTTCAAGCTCAGCAGCCACTCCTCGGAAACCCTATAGAGGGTCGCTATGAGTCCAAACCGACTTGATAGCACTAAACAACAACCGGTGTAAGATGGGCTAAGGAGACTGGGACTAGTGGACCAAACAGCATTCACAGCACCAAGGCATTTTGGTAGACTTTGCTTCAGGTCCAATAGATCAACGCAATCTAAACATTATAAAGAATCAGATCATTGGCATCTGTTTCTCTACTCAGCTATATTATTTATTTTTAAGTTATTTTCTGTATTGTAGCTCCTTTTCTTGTTTATAAACTTCAAGCTCCTAGAGCGTAAAAGATAGCTTTTTTTTTTCCCCTCACTTCTGCAAATTTTCTTCAGTTCCTAACTTAAGGAATATTTTTAAACTTGATGTCACTGAAAGTGTTTCTAAAGGAGCCAGTGTTAATCGTGGATCGGGTGCTAACCATCTGTTGCTTCCTAACAAGTGTTGCATTCAGTTGAACAGCGCTGGTGCACAGAAATAAACAGCCTTAGCAGGACTTCCGTAAGGGAAACCATGGCTGCTTTCCTCATTAATTACTAACGGCGCATGAGCACATGCATCCTCCCCCGAGCTAAGTTAAAGAATTCCTGGCACAATTTTCCAAAGTTGAGACATGTATTGACACACCAGAGACCATGCCCAATAACAACCACAGAGGTAGCTATAACATCAAGATTGCACAAAGCTTCAAATACATCAATATATATGCAGGTCTAGGGCTAATGGTGGTGGTGGTGGTTATGTGCCATGGAACCGACTCATAGCGACCCTGCAAAGGGTTTCTGAGATTATAAATCTCTACCGGAGCAGAAAGCCTCACCTTTCTCTTGTGGAACAGCTGGTAGTTTCGAACTGCTGACTTTGAGGTTCGCAGCCTGACCCGTAACCACTACGGGTGTAGTGTAACCACTACACTACCAGAGCTCCTTGGGATAGTAAATAAGACTCCCCAAAATATCTTTGGAAGCAACCACCACAAGATAAATTGGACAAAGCATCAGAAATATGCAAAAAAGTGAAAGGATGATCAGATGTTTGCCAATCAGACACCAATCAAAGAAATGCAAGATGTAGAAATCAAAATGTGATTGGTCAATTAATTTTTTTACTTAACAGTCAATTAACAATACATTTAAAATGAAAAAAAAATTATACCTTTGGGCATGCCAAATACCATAGCTTATAGCACAGCATAGCAAATAGTAAAGCAAAAAACAAGTTTGAGATTTAACAGGCATTTATTAGTAGTAGTAGATTTTAAGGGAGGCCTATTGGTGTAGCAATTAAGTGCATGCCTGCTAACCAAAAGGTTGGCAGGTCAAACCGACTAGTTGCTTCAAGGAAGAAATATATGGCAGTCTGCTTTTGAAAAGATTTCAGCCCTGGAAACCCTGTAAGATAATTCTACTTTGTCTGATAGCATCCCTCTGAGTTGGAATTGACTTGATGGAAATGGATTTTTTTAAAAATAGATTTTAACATATAGCCATCATACATTTATACTTCAAATGCATAAAATATGAATGCGGACTAAAGGAAAATAAACAATGTTGACTAAGTAGCTATATTTAGAAGTTTATGGGCTATGTAAAAACACGTTTTACAAAAATAATCAGATGGCAGATCATAAATGAAATACCATTTTTAAAATGCAGACATTTTGCAGTCTATCCTTTCATTACAAAACAATACAATGTAACATAAATACAAACAAAACAAAACAACCCAGCCACTTGGTAGTGTCTATATTTGGGTGCTAGAGAAATTTGGAACGAAAAGACATAAAGTTCTTTTCAGACTCCTGACATGGTGCTGTAGGATCAGCACTGGACTGCGAACCACAAGGTCAGTAGTTCAAAACCACCAGCTGCTCCTCAGAAACCCTGAGTCCAAACTGTCTTGACGGCAACTAATAAAAACAACCAAGTTCTTTTTAAGATTAAACTTTCATCAAACACAATTTAGTTAAGGCAATGTGATAGAAAGTCACCCTACAGAGATAATACGAAGACTTCAAAAAAGTTGTGGAAAAATTCCATTGTATTTTAATTCCATTTTTTTCCACAAACTTTTTGATGCCCCCTCGGTTGTTTCCCAGACACTAATATTTGTATATTTCCTAGGACACTAAGAGCAAGCCACATCCTGCTAAATATATTGACACTGTGCTTGGTGTGGTGCTGTGGGATAAAGCACTACACTGAAAGGTTGGTTTGAACCACAAGGTCAGCAGTTCAAACTCACCTGCCACTCCTTGGAAACCCTATACAGAGTTGCTATGAGTAGGAACCAACTCGATGGCATTTAACAACAACAACAAATAGTAAAAGTAGGCGTCCTGGACCACAAGGTCGGTTTGAACCACAAGGTTGGCAGTTCAAACTCACCAGGCTTTCTTAGGAAATCCTGCACAGGCTCTCTTTGAGTCAGAACTAACTCGACAGCACTTAACAACAACAACAACATAGTAAGTGTAGCCCTGGTATGACACTGTGGAATAAGCATTGGACTTCGAACAACAGGTCGGCAGGCAGTTAAAACCCACCAGCTGCTCCTTGAAAACCATATACAGGGTCACTATGAGTTGAAACCAACTTGACAGCACTTAACAACAACGTAACAACAGGATTAAAGAAAGAAAGAAAGAAAGAAAGAAAAAGAAAACCAAAAGGAGGACTTGGTTTAGCCACATAAACAAACAAACATCTAAAAACAAATGTGTCAGAGGCACACGTTGGCAGTGCCCATCAGGTATCATCCCAAAGAGTCTCATCCAGCTACACTTACTGTGACCCAATTTGCAAGATCAAGGACTCCTTGGTTGTGTCGTAGTTAAGCGTTCAGCTGCTAACCCAAACCTTGGCAGTTTGACCCACCTGGCAGCTCAGCATCTAGATGACAGCCTGGAAAAGCCTGTGGAGTAGTCTTACTCTATCACATGGAGTTACTGTGAGTCAGATATAGATTCAGTGGTGCACAACAACACTTACAAGATGATCCCTCTCATGGAGATGGAAGTATGGAGTCATTTTAACCTGATTTGGTTTTGATTTCATATGCACCCAAGGCATGTTTTCATGGTCTTTTCAATAGTCTCATACACATGCAACAGCTGGATGATGAATAAGGAAGACTGAAGAAAAATTGATGTCTTTCAGTTATGGTGCTAGTAAAAACTATTAAATATACCATGGATTGCCAGAAGAACTAACAAATCTGTGTTGCAAGAAGTACAGCCAGAATGCAACTTTGAAGCTAGGATGGTGAGTGTTTGACTCACATACTGTGGATGTGTTATCAGAAGAGACCAGTTGGTAAACTAGAGGGTCAGCAAAAAAGAACCTCAATGAGCTGAATTGACAGACTGACTGCAACAATGGGTTCAGGTATAGGAATGATCATGAGGAGGGCATCTTTTCATTCTGTTACTCATAGGGTCGATGAGTCAGAACTGACTCAACAGCATCTAACAACAACAATGTTTTCATTTTGATCTGGCCTCTTATGTTTTGGTCCGAATACAAGGTGCCTGTACTTTTCATGATGATGTGAGGGTGGAGCCTCAGGGTCTCAAAACAGTTGGTGAATATGAATACGTTCCAAGAAATGGTTCACTCGTGTGCTGGAAAAGTAAAGTTCCTAAGCTTTAGATTTGTGCTGCTATAAGAGAAGAAAGAGTCCCAAAGTTGGCATACCTTTGTATATTGTACAGGTAAAGGAAGTTACACAATGTAGATTGTTCTTATTCACTGTGCACCTTGGTGCTCAGAGAAGTGTTTGGTAAGCATGAGTGACTTAGATATTTGTTGAAGGAATGAGGTAAGTGAAGAAGGACAGAATTATTTAATAAATGCCAGCTGGATAATTGGTTAACTCTTTTATACACTAAAATATTCACCACCCGTCTGTTAGTTTGTTATGCTCTGGCAGCTTGAGGATTGCTGTGAAACTGGAAGCGATGCCAACAGTATTTCAAATACCAGTAAGATCACCCATGGTGGACAGACTTCAGTTGAACTTCCAGACTAAGGCAGACTAAGAAATGCCTAGAGATCTACTTTGGAAAATTAGACAGTGAAAAACCTTATGGGTGACAACAAAATGTTGTCCAACTTGCATGCACCAGGAGAACTCATTCACTAGAGAACATCATGTTTAGCATAAGAGAGTGCCAGTGAGGGCAAGGGAGGCCCTCACCAAGATGGATTCCATGATATTTGAACAATGGATAGGAACATGGCGGTGATTGTGTGAACGGCACAGGACTGGCCACATTTCATTGTTGTCTACTCCACTTAGCAACAACAGAAAAACAAATAGCGTATGGTGTAAAGAGTTCATCTAAAAAAGAAAAACTAAAGCAAATATCCAAATATTAATTATATATCCGGAGGGACAATAACTTTGTAAGAAAGGAGCAGAAATCAGAAAGGCAAAAAGCAACAGTAAATCTGACTACATAAATATTAAAAACTTAGGTTATCAAAATAGATTAATAAGTAGAATTTAAAGTCAGCCAACCTGGAAAGATTTTTGCAGAAAAATGGGACAGCTAAAGGCCTGAGCTCTTCATTATGTAAAATATGCCTGTAAATTGATAGGAGAAACTGTGACATTCCAAAAGCAGAAAAACAACTGACAAAAAAAAGGGGATGAACCTATTTATTTGACCAAGCTGGTAATCAAAGACATTCAAAGTAAAATGAATTTTTAAAGCCTTTTAAATTAGAAAATAAAATATTTTTTAAAAAAATTAACAAAACCCAGTGCTGGTGAAGATGTTGTAAAAGTGTTATTCACATATTTTTTTGTTGAAAGTTTGTAAATTGATGCAATCTTTTTGGAAAAGGTTGGTGATAAAATATAAAGAGCCATAAAATGTTTACAGCATTTGACCCACTAATTTGGCTTCTGGGAATTTATCCTGAGACAAACTAATTCAAAATATGGAAAAAATTAAATGCCTCAGAGTAAATTAGGAAACACTAAATGTCACACAACAGAGGAATGGTTAATACGTCATGGATTAAAAAAAAAAAAAAGAAAGAAAAACCACTGGGTTAAAAAAACGACGTAGTCATTTATAATGATGGAAATAAAGAACATGCAGCCATCTGGAGAAATACTACTGCTTTAGTTATACATGAAAAAAAGAATAAAAATTTATGAATAAAAAGATACGTCAAGAAGAAAGACAAGAAGGAAATATACCAAATTTTAACTCGTTGAGCTAGAACGGCAAGTTGATAGGTGAATAGGTGAATTCTTTTCTTTATCTACTTTTGTTTGTTAAGTTTTGTTTCAGCCTATTCTTGTGTCTGAATGACAGTTATTTCCTTTTCCATCCCCAACCTCTAACTCTGTTCAGCTTCCATAGCGTACCCATCTCTGACGGTGCAATTCAAGTTCCTGTTCATCCAAGAAATTTTCTTCATCCTGTCAGCCAGCTGAAACTCTCCTATTACTATACTCCTACAATACATTATTAGCAAGTCTATTACAGCATGTACACAATTTTGCCTTGTGTGGAAATGATATAAGTACTGTATGTGTCTGTCTCCATCCACAACTAAATCTGTTAATCCCTACAGGACAGAGACTTTTCCATTCATTTTTGCCTCCACAGTATACAGGTGGGTGCTTTGCCATATGTGTGCCTGAATAAATATTTACCGAAATGAATTTAACTGAAATGAACTACTTTTGATTTTGTGGCAGGTGGAGCTCATGAAGGTTTGCAACACTTGGGTCCTTTTGGCAACATTCCCAACATTGTGGCAGAGTTGACTGGTGACAACATTCCTAAGGACTTTAGTGAGGATCAGGGCTACCCAGATCCTCCAAATCCTTGTCCTGTTGGAAAAACAGGTAATGACTAAGCCTTTGGGTTCCCATGTAAGATAGAAGGTTTGGGAGGAAATTAGAAATTCCAGCATCAGTTGCTAATATTCCAAGAAGTAGTATTTCTATCCTATGAGTTGCTGTTTGCAAGTGGATAAGAAAGGGAAATTTATTCCAGAATCCTTGTGTGAATGATGGTATTCAAATAAACCCATGTAGAAGTTGCTGAGGTTTTACCTTCCATTTCTCTCCATCTTTTGGAACGAATGTTTTTATTTTGTACTTGCTACTTTTTCAATAAAAAGAGGGAAAGCCCTCCATTTTCCACAAGTCCAAGAGCTTCCATCTTGGGACAAAACAAAGTGGTTGGATATTGCCAAGCCAAGTGGGACTGCTGGTATAGATAGGAATAGTAGGGAAATGTGGGTCACTCTGAAGCTCCGATCACATCAGCCACATTTTACTGACTTACTTATAGACTTGTCATGAATAGAATGAAAGACCTAGTCAGAGCTTAAAGAATAACAGTGTCCGTGGGGATTTGGTTCCATTGATTAGGCAGAGTGTACTGCAGTGGTTCTTGAAGTGGGGGGTCCCAAAACCAGCAGCAGTGACATCCCCTGGTAACCTGCTAAGAACTGCAAATTCTCAGGTTCTACCCCAAACCTGTCCCTAGGTGGAACAAACAGTTGGATGCTCTGCTGCTAATAAAAAGGCTGGAAGTTCAAGTCCACCCAGATGTACCTTGGAAAATAGGCCTAGACATTTACTTTATGAAAATGTGCCATTATAAACCCAGTGGAGCAGAGTTCGACTCGGACAACATGGAGTCATCCCCATGAGTCAGAGTCTGCTTGAGGTTAACTGCTCCTAGTAATGGTACTCAAGACTTACTGAATCAGAAAGTCTGGAGGTGAGGGCCAGCAGTTCCTTTTAACAAGCCCGCCACATGATTCTGATATGTGCTGAAGTTTCAGAACCACTGCTATAGTAGAATGGAAAGAGAGCCAGAGTTTACGCCAAGAGATCAGGATGCTGATCATTAAATACAGTGTGTTTTTATTTCCTGGGCCTCCTTAATCTATAAAATGTCTTAAAGAAATGCACCACATAGCTTATCCTGAAAAACAAATTTCAAGCAGAACACCATGTGATCATGCAATGCTTGTTATGCCTGTGAGGAGTGCTAGGGGAGATTAATCGAGGTGGGCTGATAATATACCAACCCTCAGATCTTGCCTTCTGACATATTATCTGCCATTTCCTTTGGTACCCTTCAATGAAGCGAACATATTTCTCAGTCTTTGCTCTACCACAATTTTCATTATAAAATGGAGTTTGCTAGCTAAATTTAGTAAACTTGTAAGCAATTACTTGAGACATGTCTCATGCCACTGTTGAGCAATCCAAAAATAAAACATTGACTTTCATGTCCCATGGCATGGTCCCCTTGGAACTGTGGCACATTCACTTTGGATAGAGCAACGGGGCTCAAAGATTCCATCTCTTAGCTTCAGAAAAGGACATGAATTCCAGGGTACACATTCAGACACAAGATAACTTGGGTTCCTAGAGTAGGGCTCTATCTCGAAATCTCTGTCTGGACCCACTCAAAGGCACTTAAGAAGCAATTATGCAACTATTGTAAAGCTGCCATATGTAATGCAGACTGTCCCTGAGCTTTCTCTATTTGGTTTTCCTTTCCTACATGTTAATTGCTATAGATGAAGAACCTAGATAAAAAGCTCAATGAAAGTGGGGAGACATATTAAAGACACATTAGGGATTTGTTCAAAATGCTAATGACTTCCACACTAGCTTCGTACTGGTAAGAGCTGAGCAACTGGATATTTAAAGGTGCTTCTGGAAGACTTCAAACAATCTCAAAGAGACTAGTTTGTCTGACGAATTGTAAGTAGACCCTTTTTGGCATGAGGGGGTCTTCAAAAAGTTCAAGTAAAGACGGAATTACTTTTAATTTTTATTACTTTTAGTATTTTAAATATGGGGATTTTTAAAGAAAAATTTTAAGCCCCTCGTATTTGTTTTGAAAAGGGACCCTATTTCCTCCCCATACTCCTGCATGGGAGTCTGTGTAGTACTGCAAAATAAGCACTGGACTGCTAACCACCAGGTTCAAACCCACCAGTCACTTCTTGAGAACCCTATACAGGGTTGCTATGAATTGGAACCAACTTGACGGCACATAACAACAACAACAACAACACTGCATGAAATTCAAACTCCCCCATCCACTTTTGTCCTGGTGTGGCGGTGTAGGATAAGCACTGAGCTGCCAGCCACAAAGTTGGTGGTTCGAACCTATAAATCACTCCTTGGTAACCCTATACAGGATCTCTTGAGTCAGAACTAACTCAACGGCACTTAACTGCAACAGTAAGGCCCATTTACAACATTGGAAACCCTATGGGGCAGTTCTGTTCTGTCTCATAGCTTCACTATCAGTCAGCATCTACTTGATGGCGGTGGGTTTGGTTTAAAGGAGCCCTGGTAGCACAGTAGGGATACACTCAGTTGCACACTGAAAGGTTGGCAGTTCGAGCCCACTAGCTGCTCTATAAGGAGAAAGATGTGATGGTCTGCTTCCATAAAGATTACCACCTAGGAAACTCTAGAGGACAATTCTGCTTTGTTCTGTAAGATCACCATTAGTTAGAATAGACTCAACAGCACACAACAACAACAAAGCACATCAGAGATGGAGAAAATGACTCATCTTCAGAGCCTTCTTGTTGTTGTTGTTATGTGCTGTGGAGTCATTTCCGACTTATAGTGACCCTGTACAGGGTTTCCGAGGCTGTAAATTTTTACGGGAGCAGAAAGCCTGCTCTTTCTCCCGTGGAACAGCTGGTAGTTTTGAACTGCTGACCCTGAGGTTAGCAGCCTGATTCGTAACCACTACGCTACCAGAGCTTTACACCTTGTAAAATAGGGCTTAGGAAAAAGTAGCAGCCAAGAGGGATAAACTCCTTTCTTGGGTTTCAGTGGAGGGTATCTCAAAGAGCAGTTTTAATAAAAAGTGGCATTTAAAGGGAGATGGTAGAAAATAAAGTACAACATACTATATAACCTTATGACATGTCAGGTCTGTCAGTTGTGTGTAGTTTGTCATAAGTGGTGGCTTGCATGTTGCTGTGATGCTGGAATCTATGTCACCAGTATTTACAAACAACAAGATCACCCATGGTGGACAAGTTTCAGCTGAACTTCTAGACTAAGACAGACTAGGAAGAAGGAGAGGCAGATGGATTCTGTATGATTAACCACTTAAAACCTTATGAACAGCAGCAGCAGAGTGTCAGCTATAGTGCCAGAAGATGAGCCCCTCCGGTGGAAAGACACTCAAAATACAACTGGGGAAGAGCTACCTCTTCAAAGTAGAGTTGACCTTGATGACATGAATGGAGTAAAGCTTTCAGGACCTTAATTTACTGATGAAGCACAATTCAAAGTGCAACTGAAAACATCCGTCAAGAATCACAACATGGAATGTACAAATTATGAATCTAGGAAAATTGAAAGTTGTCAAAAATGAAATGAAATGCATAAAGATTCTAGGCTTTAGTGAACTGAAATGGACTATTACTAGCCTGAATCTGGCAATCACATAGCATGCTATGCCAGGAACAAAAAACATAAGAGAAATGACATCACGTTCATTGTCAAAAAGAACATTTCAAGATCCATCTTGAAGTACAGTGCTGTCTGTGATAGGATAGTATCCATATGCCTAGAAGGAAGAACAGTTAATACCACTATTATTCAATTTTACACACCAACCACTAAAGCCAGTGGTGATGAAACGAGCTCCGGTAGTGTAGTGGTTACGAATCAGACTGCTAACCTCAAGGTCAGCAGTTCGAAACTACCAGCTGTTCCATGGGAGAAAGATGAGGCTTTCTGCTCCCTTAAAGACTACAGCCTTGGGAACCCTGTACAGGGTCGCTATGAGTCGGAACCAACTCCATGGCACATAACCACCATGACCACCAACTTCTGAAATGGATGAAACATATAATAAAAATGTATTGATAATTACTGGTGATTGGAATATGAAATTTGGAAACAAAGATGAAGAGTAAGTAGCTGAAAAACTATGGCCTTGGTGATAGAAATGATGCTGGAGATCGCATGGTACAATTTTGCAATACCAATGACTTATTCATTGCAAAGATCTTTTTCATACAACATAAAAGATGTCTACACACATGGATATCAATCAACACTCATGGAAGCAGTAGTCAAGAAATCAAACGACGCATTGCATTAGGCAAATTTGCTGCACAAGAACTTTTTAAAGTGCTGAAGAGCAAAGATGTCAGCTTGAGGACTAAGGTGTGCCTCACCTCATATGCGTGTGAAAGCTGGACGGTGAATAAGGAAGACCATAGAAGAATTGATGTCTTTGAGTTATGGTGTTGGAGGAAAATATTGAAAGTGCCATGGGCTGCCAAAAGAACTAATAGATCCATTTTAGAAGAAGTGCAGCCAGAGTGTTCCTTGGAGGCCAAGATGGCCAAACTTTGCCTCTCATACTTCAGACATATTGTGAGGAGGGACCAGTCTCTGGAGAAGGATACCATGTTTGGTAAGGTGGAGGGTCAGAGAAGAAGAGGAAGGCCCCCAATGAGATGGATTGGCCAAATGGCAGCATCGATGGACTCAAGTGTAGCAACAGTAGTGAGGTTGGCCCAGGATCAGGCAGTATTTCGTTCTGCTGTGCATAGGGTCGCTATGGGTCAGTACCGATTCGATGGCACCTAACAACAACAACAACACACTTGGACCTCACAAGATGGAATACACATGAAACAAACTAACTACAGCTGTGGAGACGGTGAAAATATCATCAGTAAAAAACAAGGCTAGGGCTGACTGGAACAGACCATCAATGGCTCTTAAACAAACTCAGGTTGAATCTGAAGAAAATTAAAACAAATCCACAAGAGTCAAAATATCACCTTGAATATACCCTGCCTGAACTTAGAGACCATCTCAAGAACAAATTTGATGCATTACATGCTAATGACTAAAGACCAGAAGGGTTGTGTGATGACATGAAGAACATCATACAGGAAGAACTCAAAAGGTCATTAAAAAGACAGGAAAGTAAGAAAATACCAAAATGGATATCAGAGAGACTCTGAAATTCACTCTCCATTGTAGAGATGCTAAAGCAAATGAAAGAAATGAGGATGTAGGAGAACTGAACTGAATATTTCTAAGGCAGCTCAAGAAGACATGACAAGGTATAATGAAATGTGCAAAGACCTAGAGTTAGAAAACCAATAGGGAGGAACCATCTCAGCATATCTAAAGCTGAAAGAACTAAAGAAAAAAAATAAAGCCTTGATGTGCAATATTGAAGAATTCTTTGGGCAAAATATTGAACAATGCTGAATGCATCAAAAGGAGATGGAAGCTATATGGAATTACTGTTCCAAAAACAAATGGTTCAAGCATTTCAAGAGCTAGCATATGATCAAGAACCGAAGGTACTGAAGGAAGAAATCTAAGCTGCACTGAAGGCATTGGTGAGGAACAAGGCTCCATGAATTGATGAAATAAAAATTGAAATCTTTCAATGAGCTGATGAGGCACTGAAGTACTTATTCACCCATGCCAAGAAATTTGGAAGACAGTTACTTGGCGAGCCGAGCACTGGTGCCCATTTCTTCGAGAGGTGATACAACAGAATGCAGGAATCATGGAACAATATAACTAATAACATATGCAAGTAAAATTTTGTTGAAGATCATTTTAAAATGGCTGCAGCAGTGCATCCTTAGGGGAGCTGCCTGAAATTCAGACTGGATTCAGAAGAGGACCTTCAATGAGGGATATCATTGCTAGCGTCAGAAGCATCTAGGCTGAAAGAAGAGAATACCAGAAAGATGTTTGTGCTTTATAGACTATGCAAAGGCTTTCAACTTTGTGAATCGTGACTAGCTATGGATTACATTGGGAAGAATGGGTATTCCAGAATACTTAACTGTGCTCATGAGTAACCTATACATAGACCAAGAGGCAGTCATTAGAACAGAACAAGAAGACACTGAATGGTTTAAAATCATGAAAGGTGTGTGACAGGGTTGTATTCTTTCACCATACTTACTCAATATGTATGCTGAGCAAATGATCCAAGAAGCTGGATTATATGAAGAAGAATGGCATCAGGTTTGGAGGAAGACTCATTAACAACTTGTGATATACACATGATACAACCTTGTTTGCTGGAAGCAAAGAGCACTTAAAATACTCACTGATAAAATCAAAGGATACACCATTCAGTATGGCTTGCACCATATATATATATATAAAACCTCACACCTCAACCAATAAATAACATCATAGTAAATGGAGAAAAGATTGAAATTGTAAAAGACTTCTTTTGCTTGGACCCACAGTCAATACTCATGGAAGTAGCAATCAAGAAATCAAACTACATATTACATTAGGCAAATCTGCTTGCATAAGACCTCTTTAAACGTTCAAGAGCAAAGATGTCCATTTGAGAACCAAGGTGCATCTGACCCAAGTTATTTTCAGTAGTGTCATATGCATGTGAAAATTGGACAGCGAATAAGGAAGATCATAGAAAAACTGATACATTCTTGAGTTACAGTGTTGGAGAAGAATATTTAAGGTGCCATGGACTGCCAGAAGAAAAAAACAAACAAATCTGAATTGGAAGAAGTACAGTCAGAATGTTCCTTAGAAGGCAAGATGGTATGACTTTGCCTGTCATATTCCAGACATGTTATCAGGAGGGACCTGTCCCTGGAGAAGGACATCATGCTTGATAAAGTAGAGGGTCATCGACAAAGAGGAAGACCCCCTCGTGCTCCCAGTAAGATAGAATGGCATAGTAGCAGCAGCAGTTGGCTCAAGGATAGCAACAATAGTGAGGATGGTGTGGGGCTGGGCAGTGTTTGGTTCTGCTGTGTATGTTGTTGTTATGTGCTGTGGAGTTGGTTCCGACTCATAACCACCCTGAACAGGGTTTCCGAGGCTATAAATCTTTACGGGAGCAGAAAGTCTCATCTTTCTCCTGTGGAGCAGCTGGTAGTTTCGAACTGCTAACCTTGCAGTTCGCAGCTTGATTCGTAACCACTACGCTATGAGTTAGAGTTGACTCTACGACACCTACCAACAACAACACATGCCAGGTCCTCTGTATCTGATACTATCTAAGCCCCTCAGCAACCCTGTAAAGTATTTTATTATTTCCACTTCATGTGAATAAATGGATGTGGAGCAGCTAAATTAACTTTCCCTATGTATTACATGTGAGGTGGGATTTGAACCTTGAGCTCTGGTTTGTGCAACTTCAAAGTTTAGTTTGTTACCTCTATAATACACAAAGCCAGTTACTGCCTAATGATTATAATTGTACTTGTTGTATAATGTACTTTCTCTGAGAAATTGGGATTGTTTCTAAAGAGCGCATAAAACCCAAGAGAAGACAATGAGACATGCAGGATGGAATTATATTAGTTTGGTGGCTTAACACAGGAGAATTTTAGTTCTCACTTGTCTGGAATCCTGCTAGACATGGGTAAGGTGAGGGTGGAAGGTTCAGGTCATCTTCCCAATTGCTTCCACCATTGCTGTGGTCAACAATATTGAGTAAGCAACCAGCAGATGGGGCCGGAGGATGGGCAGTAGAGGACCACAGGGAAGTTTATATAGGCCAAACCTGGAAGTTAAATGCATTGCTTCTGACTACATTCTGCTGGCCCAAACTCAGACATATGACACCATCACATTGCAAAGCAAGGCTGGGAAATTAGTCTAACTGTGTGTTAAGGAGGAAAAGGAAGTGGGTTTGGTAAATATCCAGCCATATCTGCCATAGGTAAGAGGAGGAGTGGGAGATTGGGATGAGCAGTCTCATCCATCAGCTCCCTAAGAGAAAGGGGGTTATGCAGCTGATGTGAATCGATTCTGACCTTTGAGTATCTAGTTGCTTTAAAGAAGTTAACTCATAATAAAGATAACTGCCCTGGCCATTCCTCACAAACCTTTGACTGTTTGCAGTAGATGATGATGGATGTCTAGAAAACAGCCCTGACACTGCTGAGTTCAGTCGAGAATTCCAGTTGCACCAGCACCTTTTTGATCCGGAGCATGACTATCCAGGCTTGAGCAAGTGGGTGAGTCCCATCTTGATTACTATTAGAGCTTACACTCTGGCCGACTGAAGGCAATGATGGAAGAGATGTGCAATATGAATTGGGGAGGAGGGAAGCAGAGACAAGAACAATCATTAAGAAGTTGATTTTTCAGAACTCGCTGTCTGTTGTTACCATTCCTAACCACTTTCATGTACCTAGACAACAACCTGCACACTCCTCATCAGTTAGTCTCCAGAGGCCTCTATTGCTGTCTACTCCACACCCTACATTATTACATAGTCTAAAGTATCACTACTGTCTCATGCAACTCTTAGCAGATTTTATCTAAAAGTATGATTTAAAAAAAAAAAAAAAAGTTTACTGAGGAAACTTGCAGATTTGATCTGTAGACCAAAGGAGATGATCTCTATAGAATCAAGGAAAGAAACTTAGAAACAAAAAGAGATGGAAATTTCCCAAATGTGTAGTGGTGAACTTGCCCTCTGTCCCAGGCAAGAATCAGTGACTGTCCGTCAAGGTGATTGTTTATAAGCACTTGGAAAGAGACATCATGACCATTTGGCATAGGTTTGCTAAAACCAAGGATTGTCAAGCTAATTATATTATTTTAGTTGCCAAAGTTATTCATTTACTTGTCAGCTTGCTGAGGGAAATTAAGAGAGTGTGGTGCCCTTGTACTTCAGCAAAGTATTTGACAAGATCTTTCATGATCTTCTATTGGAAAAGGTGAAGAGATACAGTCTGGCTGATAGAACATCGCCAAAAGGAGCTTGTTGACAGAGTCTGCATCCACAAGTAGGGAGATTTCACATCTTCTCCTGCATGTCTTAGCACCACCCTACTCTACATTCATATTATTGTTTGTAATAAAACATAGAGCATGCCCTTAATAGATTCTCAGAGGATGACACAAAGTTGGAAAGGATAATACTGGATAACAGAGTTGGGATTCAGTAAGATTCCAACATGCTGGGACAATGAACCAAACAAGATTAAAATTGAACGAGGACGTATCTGTGTTTCTGTAGTTGGGCCTATGTGATGAAATTCTGAAGCCATGTGAACAAAATGGGAAAATACTTAGGGTTTTAATTCACAGATAATAGTAGGTGGTCCATCCATCTGTGGAATGAGTAGATGAATGAGTAAATAAGCAGATAGTCCAGACTACATAAACCCTGCCAAAGCACTCAATCCCTTCTCCGCTCAAATTTGGTAGATGACATTGCTTCCCATTTTAGTGGGAATATTGAGGTTTCAAGCTTAAACTAACCCTTGAAATGTTATGTTGCACTAGAACAAGATGTTCTTCCTCATTAATGACTACTTTCATTTCCTGAGCAGGTTGCATCAACATGGCACAGTCAGTTTAGTCTGCCTTCAACAACAAAGCAATACTGCCACCTAAGTTCGTTTTATTTTCTCTAACATGTGGGATAAAACACTGAGCCAAAAGGTCAGTTTGAACAACAGAGCCAGTGGTTCAGACTCAACAGCCCACTCCTTTGAAACCCTATGCAGGTTCGCTATGAATCAGAACTGACTCAACAACACTAACAACAAAATGCACGGGAGGCCACGGATAGTGCAAATGGATAATGCATTTGACTGCTAACTGTAAGGTTAGAGCTTGTAGTCCACCCAAATGCACCTTGGAAAACTACTGCTCACAAGCCTGTTGATCTTCTTCCCAAAAAGTCAGCCATTGTAAATCCTATGGAGCACACTTGTACTCTGACACACATGGGGTTGCCATGACTCAGAAGTGACTTGATGGTAACTGATGGATAATATGCATTCCTCTTGTTCTAAGCAGGTCTGTTAGGGAAGACTGATTGCATTGTCAAGGCTACCACTAGAGTTTAAACATGTTGGAAATGAGCAAAATGAAGCAAAAAAGTCTGAGTGAGCTGGAGCATGCTCTTGGTGGTATTGATATGAGGAGGTAGGAGAGTTATGGAAATTGTCTCTTTCCAGTTTTCCTTAACTCGTTTTCAAAGCCTTTACAGATTTCTTTCACTGAGTTCTACACACTCGTAGACCTTCAGTAAGAACCCAGTCTCTATCATTTATCCTTTCCTTCTCTAAACATGGATTTTCCTTTCAGTCATTTGCATTCATTGTTTACATCGGAGCTCAAGACTAGAGTTTAGAATTCTATGCAAAAGGAAATACTATTACAAATCAATGAACAGAAACAATGTTTACGTTAATTTTATGATCTGTAATCATAAACTTCAGTTTCCATAGTTTATTGTGTCATTACAGCCTAGTACTAAAGCAGTAGTTCCTTGATATTCACATGAAAGTGTGAATTGAATATGTCTTGCTTTTCTAAACTAGGGACCATAAGCCTTGGTGTTTATATAGACTGATAGGGTCAAGCTTGCTGAAGCAAGATGGATAATTAACAAATTAATTATCTTTCATAACCAAATTGTGTACAAAGTCCTGATCCTTATTCGCAAAGCATGCTTATTTTTGACATTCGTCTGAGCTGCGTCTTTAGCAGGGATGCACAGATTATAAATACCAGTGTATCTTGTTTCCTGATTTTTTTCCTTTTGTGTTAATATATCAAGGCACATTTAATACATTCAGATTATATGCCTACCAGAGCCTGGCTAAATGTTGGGACTACAAAGGTGAACACTAATAAAAATCGAATGGATTGCTATCAAGTCAATTCTAAATCATGGCGACCCCATAGGACTGAGTATAACTGCCCCATAGAGTTTCCAAGGCTGTAAACGTTTATGGAAGCATATTGCCATATCTTTCTTTGGAGTGGTTAGTAGGTTCAAACCACCAACCTTTTAATTAGCAGCTGAGTGCTTAACCACTACATCATCAGGGAGCCTATGAATAATAATGCTATTGTTGTTTAGTGCCATCAAGTCGGTTCTGACTCACAGCAACCCTGTCTAGGGTTTCTGAGGAGGGATTGGTGGGTTGAACTGCATGCCTTGAGATAAGCCATGCAGTCCAGTGCTTATCCTACAGCACCACACCTGGAATAATAATAGTAACTGATATTTATTGAGTGCATACTATGTACCAGGCACCATACTTAATACCTTACCTGATCTCACTGCAAACCCCTCTTCATTCACATTTTATAGATGAGACAACATAGGCTTCAGGTGGCTGAGTAGCTTGCCCAACACTCAGACTTGATGATTGGCAGAGCTGGGATTTGATCAGGCCAGTCATCATCAGTGCTTTTTAAAGACTGAATAAATCTCTTGTCTTTTCATGGCTTATTCCTATGGTCCTGAGCTAGTCCCATTGAGTCCTATCTAGGACTGATTGTCTTTTGGACGACTGGTATACCCACAACATTGAATGGCTATAACCAAAGGTTGTCTATGTTGGATACCCTCCTTCTTGTCAATTATTCTCTTGGGAAAACAGATGTCTGAGAAAGTAAATGTTTTTCCTGTTCCAAAGTTTCACATCTTTGCACAGCTGTTGTTATTGTTAAGTGCTGTCAAGTCGGTTCCAACTCATAGCAACCCTGTATAGGGTTTCCAAGGAGCCGCTGGTGAGTTTGAACCTCCTACCTTATGGTTTAAACTGACCTTGTGGTCCAGTGCTTGATCTCACAGCGACACACCAGGACATGCTTGTATTGTGTCTTAATTAAACTGAGTCTTGGTGTGGTGCTGTAGGATAAGCAGTGGATTGCTAACCACAAGGTTGGTGGTTCAAAACCACCAGTCGTCCTTGGAAATCCTATGCATGGTCAGTATGAGTTGGAACAGACTTGACGGCACTTAACAACAACAATTAAATTGATGCAGTTGATCATGGCCAGAGTCTGAACCAGAGGTGAAATGAAGGACAAAGACCCTCTCTCACTGCTGCAAAAATGATATTCAAAAACGTACTGTTATTGCTGTTAAAAACAGAGAAGGCTGTACCTAAACATTCCAGCTTGCGGCAGAATAACACTCTGAGCATCCCAGCCCTTACTCCTACCATGATATCAGTCTAAACCACTTACAGTCCAAGCCAGAGCCAGCCTCCTCTAATTCTTAAGGATATTATTTATTATACAAATGATAGGATGATAATAATAGATATTACTACCTAATAATAGAATATACTACCCTATCAATCTAAGGGAACTAAGGGGAAAAAAATCAAGCCTTGACTTGCATCATTGAAGGATTCTCTGGGCAAATTATTGAATAATGCAGAAAGCATCAAAAGAAGATGGAAGGACTGTACCAAAAGGAAATGGTAAATGTTCAACCATTTTAAGAGGTAGCATATGATCAACAGCCAGTGATCCTTTAGGAAGAAGTCCAAAGTGCATTGAAGGAATTGGCAAAGAACAAGGCACCAGGAACTGATGGAATATAAATTGAAATCTTTCAACTAAGTGAGGCAGCACTGGAGGCACTCACTTATCTATGCCATGAAATTTGGAAGACAACTATCTGGCCAACTAATCGGAAGAGATTTGTGCCCATTCCAAAGAAAGGTGACCCAATGGAATGCAGAAATCATTGGACAGTATCTTTGATATCCCATGCGAGTAAAGTTTTACTAAAGGTAATACAGAAATGGCTGCTAGCATACATTGACAGAGAACTTCCAGAGGTTCAAGAGGTGCAATGAGAGATATCATTGCTGATGTCCGATAGATCTTGGCTGAAAGCAGAGAACACCAGAAAGATGTTTACCTGTGCTTTATTGACTATGCAAAGGTTTTAGATTGTGTGATAATGACAAGCTATGGATAACATTGCAAAGTCTGAGTATTCCAGAACACTTAACTGTGCTCACGAGGAACCTGTACATGGACCAAGAGACAGTGGTTCAAACAGAACAAGGAAACACCGAATACTTTAAACTTATGAAAGGTGTGTGACAGGGTTGTATTCTTTCACCATACTTATTTAACCTGTATGCGGAGAAAATAATCCAAGAAGCTGAGTTCTATGAAGAAAAACGTGGCATCAGGATTGGAAGAAAACTCATTAACAACCTGTGAAATGCAGATGATACAACCTTGCTTGCTGAAAGTGAAGAGGACTCAGAACACTTACTGATGAAAATCAAAGACCACAACCTTCAGTATGGGTTGCACCTTAATGTAAAGAAAACAAAAATCCTCACCACTGGAGCAATAAACAACATTCTTTTTTTAAATGTTTTTATTGTGAATTGAGTGATAGTTTACATGGGAGTACATGTTTTACACTCATCATTTCATTACAATGATTACAGTCGCCTCTGTGCATCGTCATTCAACCATATTTGCTTCTGTTGAATGTTTCCTCTGTTTTTTGCTTTTTTTTTTTTTTTTTTTTGATGTACACAAAAACACTCAGAAATATATAATCATTTAAACAACCAAAGGTCACATTCTGTAAGCCTGCCTCCTGGCCACCAGCACTCATTCCCTCTCTTCCCATGAGGCTAGAGTCTTCAGCTGCTCTATCTCTCCATGCCATCATCTCTGCCTCCATCTCTGGTGTCACTGCTACTCTGGATAGGGTCCCACATTCTGCTCATGTTCTTCTCCCTTGATGGTACTAAGGTCCTCTGTTCCTGGATTGTAAGATTAACTACTCCCCTCTTTTTGTTACAAAACTTTTACCTTTAACAGTTGTGACAGTCGCAATTAGTTATGATAACAGTTACTCACTATTGAATCATAAGGGGTCTTATCCCCATCTCCTTTCACCAGACCTGTCTAGTCAAGATGAAAACTATTCAGTGCGGATTTTTCCTTCCCCTGCACACTCTGCAACTAAATCCCCTCTTGAAAATGTGTAATCTAGTCACTTCGTGCCTTAATAGCCCCCATTTTAGGTAATCAATGTATAAGTTGCCCGTCCCTATCAACCATTTATACAGAGGGGATCAGATAATAAACAACATTCTTTCTTATCAATGGAGAAAAGATTTCAGTTGTCAAAGACTTAATTTTTCTCTGATCAGCCATCAACATCATGGAAGCAGCAGTCAGAAATCAAATGACGTATTGCATCAGGCAAATCTGCTGCTTGAGACCAATTTAAAGTGTTGAAGAGTAAAGATGTCAGTGTGAGAACAGAGGTGCGCCTGATTCAAGCCATGGTATTTTCAGTAACCTCATATGCATGTAAAAGTTGGACCATGAATAAGGAAGACCACAGAAGAATTGATGCATTTGAGGCATGGTTTTGGAGGAGAATATTGAAAGTACCATGGACTGCCAAAAGAACAAATAGATCTGTGTTGGGTGATGTACACCCAGAGAGCTCCTTGGAAGCCAGGATGGCCAGACTTAGTCTCTCATACTTTTGACATACTGTCAAGAGAGACCAGTCACTGGAGAAGGATATCATGTTTGGTAAGGTGGAGGGTCAGAGGAAAAGAAGAAGACCCCCAGTGAGATGGATTGGCAAAGTGGCAGCATCAATGGGCTCACGTGTAGCAATGATTGTCAGGTTGGCCCAGGACCGGGCAGTGTTTCATTCTATTGTGCATAGGATCGCTATGGCTTGGTACCAACTTGATGGCACCTAACAACAACAACAACAATCCTACCCCAGCCCATTTGTGTATCCCCAGCAGCTGAACAAGAAGCCATGGTGGTGCTGTGGTATTGTGCCTGGCTGCTAATCCAAAGGTTTGGTTGGGACCCACTGTGGGAGAAGTAGCCTTCTGCTTCCAGAAAGATTACAGCCTTGGAAACCTTATGGGGCCGCTCTACTCCATCCTGAAAGGTCACCACATGTCAGAA
Source organism: Chrysochloris asiatica (assembly GCF_000296735.1). Lineage (NCBI taxonomy): Eukaryota > Metazoa > Chordata > Mammalia > Afrosoricida > Chrysochloridae > Chrysochloris > Chrysochloris asiatica. Next base: position 44,275,158 of record NW_006408522.1, read on the forward strand.
CCAACTAGTTGGCAATGGGCAAGCGGATAGGCAGTGAACATGATGGCACACAGGAAGACACTTCTGTACTTAATGCACTCCCTCCCCCAGCACCGAGCTTTGGCACAAATCCCCAACACATTCTCCGAGCTTCTGTAGAAAGGCAACTACAACTAAAGATGAGCATCACAATCACCCTCATTCCTCCTGGCGATAGGCTGCACATCTGCCTGTCCTCCCTTCGATTATGCAAGCCTGGAGTTCTGGATAAGCACTGGACTGTTAACCATAAGGTCAGCGGTTCACGTCTACCAGCCGCTTCTCTGAAACCTTATACAGGGTTGTTTTGAGTTAGAACGGGCTCGATGGCACTTAACAACAACAACAACAACAACATCTCTCTGCTCCCCATGTGAACAGGAGGTAGAGACTGTGGCCAGCACAAGCGGTGTCTTTGGCAGCAGAGGCTCCTTCACTCCCTGGCTCAGTCTCCTTACATAGTTGAGGTTGGGCAAGAGATACACATTGTAAATTGTGGGTGGGGTAGATTTTAATGAACATGAAAATTATGAAGCTCATTCTTGGCATTTGTCATTCTCCTCTCCAAATCTATCATTAAAAAAATAAAAGTCTTTAAAACCAGACAGCTCAGAAGCTCAGAGGGTACCAGCATTATATAAACTGGTTCCTTAACAGAACTCTGTCATCTCCTTTTTTTTTTTTTTTTTGCAGAAAACGGCAGACGTGATGAATTAATGTCACTGAAGTTCAGACGTGTGCGCGCTCTTGCAATGGTTGAACATCAACCATTTCCTTTTGGTCCATTTTCTCTCTCTTTCTCTTTTTTTTTTTTTTTTTTTTTTTTTTTTTCTACATCTTTAAAATCCATATCAGGGCATTTTATTTAAAGTGCGATGAATTTCTTCTTTTATGCTGTATTTCCCTTTCGATTAAAAACACAAATAAATAAAACAACATTGCTAAAGCCCCACAGTTTCTCTTCTCTCTTTCTGCCTTCAGGTTAAGTGTTCTGTCTTTTACAATCTCAATAGAAAGGAAATCTGCTAAGCATGTGTCTGATAGTCTAGAGCTCATTTAAGTCCATTATGTGTTTGAAATACAGCAATATGTGGAAACACTTATACAAACTGTGGTAACAGAGCTCTTCCCCTGCCCCCCCACCCAACATAACTTTCCGTTCTGCCAAGAAGATTTTTGGCAGTTTTTAAAAGGTTCACTCTATTAAAAATGTTATAGACCAAATGGTTTTCCGATTGTCTTGACTGGGGGCACTGACTTCAGTCACAGAAGAAATGGTTGCTGAAGTCAGAACGTCTCATTTATTTACATAGAGGATTGTTATTCATAGTCAGCCATGCCTCTAGAGAACAGTCAGTGTGTGCAGTTTATAGAAAGGGAGTGAGATACAAAAATATAACGAGATCAAATTGCTTGCTCTAAACAAAAGCTGTTCAAAGTGAGGAGATGGGTTTCCAGCGCCCCCTGTGTTTTAGCATGTCGTAGTTTCCAGTTTATACGATTACCAATGACAGACAACTGGTGTGCAATGCAAAGGACTTCATTAAAACTTGCCTGAACACCAGCTTTTCTCTTGTGGTCTATCTTTCTGACACAACATTCTTTTCATCTAGTTTTGTTTCCAAAATATGTGTATGCAAATATCCACGGGGAAACCAAGTATTGCTTTTGAAATAGACATTCACCAAATTTGATCCATACTTCTGCGTTTGTGTTTTTTCTTCTCTCCACTCTAGAACAAGAAGCTCCTTTATGAGAAGATGAAGGGAGGACAGAGACGAAGGCGGAGGGTAACAGAGAGACCACTTTGGGGTTGCTGTGGGGGTTCTTGGGGCTTCCTGAGGGGGACTGTTGACAAGCTGTAACCCCCAATTGTTGGAAATAAACAGTATCCTTTCACATGCAGAAAGGTGGCTCTGTGTAACGAGCCACACCCAGAAAATCCATCCTTTGTTTTCTGCTACTGTTTCCCCAAGCTTTGATTAGCAAATTATTTGTAGTGGGACCACAAGTCCTGTAATAATTCCATCACCTCCATTCCTTTCAGAAAATACATATTATAGCTCTCTCATCTGTGAGGAAAATGTGGGGAGTTCATGAGATTATACCTCCTCTCAAAGTGTATGAGGGCCAGTGAGGGAAACTGCTCGTACATCTGTATCAGCTATTTGAAAACATTAAGCAGGAACAGAGACCTGTTAAATTGCATGCTCTGGGCAAGAATTTTGAAGGACATGGGGGCAAAGGATAAGTGAACAAGTCACTTTCCTCCCAAGGTTTCTTTTTGAGATCTTTTTTACTTGGTCTAACCAGATTGAAGTACTGGTGTGGTGCTTTGGGTTAATGGATTGGAATGCAAAGTTGCTTTGAACCTCAAGGTTGACAGTTCAAGCTCACCAGCCACTCCTCAGAAACCCTATACAGAGTCACTCTGGGTCAGAACCAACTCGATGGCACTTAACATCACCAGAATAACATGACATCTACTAGATTCTATCATACGTGTTTGCCAGCTGTTGGATTTACTGCATGTTGAGTGACCCAGGGTGGGACTGTAGTCTAAGGAGTTTTCCATTTAGCTCCCCTGTGGTGTTGCCTCATGCAATGCTGAATGTTGAATTTGTTTTGGTTTCCCAATGCCTTCCATGGTACTGAGACTTAACAAATGATCAGTGCCCATTCTACCATCCAGCTGGTACCCTACTTGACAGACAGAAGGACTTAGCCACCTGTCATCATCTTTTTCTGTTCAAATAGAAGGGTGTTGTTGGGGGGGGGGGGGCAACGATTACATAACAAGAAAGCAGTGGTAAGATTTTCATTTTTCATAGGGGAAATCAAACTTGAATTCCAGGCAGATATAGAAGACATACTTCATATATGTCCACCAACTGTCTGTCAGTAGAGGCTTGCATGTTGCTATGATGCTGGACAGGCTTGAGCAGCACTTCCAGATTAAGAGAGACTGGGAAGAAAAGCCTGGTGGTCTACTTCTGAAAATCAGTCAGTAAAAACCCTATGGATTGCAATGGTTTGATACTCTTGTACATGGAGCACCATTTTGATAGCAGTTAACAATGATTACATGGCAAAGTGTTATGGGTAATAATCATTTTAGTGAAAGCATACAAACAGGAAACCACATAGGTTTATTCAGTATAACAAGTGCCTGAATCCTGGCCACATTTGGGAATCTGGACAGTGGTCACTGCGGTCATTCTGAATAGTTTTGCCTAATCCAGTCAGAAAGTATTTGAAGAGGTGTGGATTTTCTGGCCTCAGCGTTAATCCAAGCTCCTTTGCTGTCTGACAAAACCCAGATGAGGCACAGCCAGTTTTCAGTGAGAAGTAGAGTGTTTTGGTGTCTGGCAACAAATCTTTTTTGGGAGAGTTACTGGGACTATTAAGGTGGTTTTGGGTTTTTTGTGGGGGAGGGGGTTGGTGATTACTGCTTCCAGTGGCAAATAGTGGCAGGAAGGTCCAAAGGATGTGATGTGGTCTTGAGAGAACATCAAGAACTTTTATTCTAGGAGTTCAGAATACACATAATTTACCAGTAGGACGCCCTGACTATCTCTTCATGGATCACAAGCACATTTCCAAATAAGACAAATGACTGATCTGAAACAAATAAGCTCTAATTGTCTCTTCTTCCTGGCCCACCATCCTGTGTGTCCTGCCACGGTGACTGACTGTAGGTCACAATTTAGGTCATTTTTCTATGAGACCAGTGATTACCCCAATTCAGAATTCTGGCAAAGACACATGTTATAAAAGATTTTAATTTAGCCTCAACTTCCTCCACATAGGAAAGGGTTTAGAATTTATGAAAATCAGGGTCACTTTGACCCAGAGGTATCAAGTTCTTCCTATTCAAGCATCTAGAATGGCCCCTGCTCTTGCTGTAAACCATGAACCTCTCAAACCTGATGGAGAAAAAGCGTTACTGCTCCAGTATTAGGCCTCAGATGACGTTGCCATCTTGATTGAAGCCCTTTACCACCCCACTAAAGTCCACAAATCAAGAGAAAGAAATAGCAGATTTTCTTTCTGTCTTCTTCTTTTTCTTTTTAAATTAAGACTTCCTCCAACAAAGCTCAGCCACTTATGCAGGTTTTCAGAAGATCCGATTCCAATGAAAATCCACGGTGTTTTGCACTGTACCTGAGGACTGGGCTTGGCTCTACTGTGGATAGATAGTTGATTCAAGGCCTCTGTATTTTTATTTCTTCAGTTGTGAATTGGGGAAAATCTTCTCTGTGTAACCTAACCAGTCCCTCATCCAAGTGAGAAAATAAATATATAAATGCTTTGAGTTATCCAGAGAATAATTAGAACCAAGTATCCTGGTGTGTTACTGTAGGTTAATGCGTTGAATTGCAAGGTCGGTTTGAATCACAAGGTCAGCGGTTCAAGCTCACCAGCCGCTTCTCAGAAACCCTATATAGGATCTCTGTGAATTGGAACTGACTCGACGGCACTTATCAACAACAACAATGATTATTATTGTCATCCTTCAGTATTGGATTCTAAATCAATAACTAAACATTTATCCAAAAGGTTCAAATGAATGCTCCTTCCTCACTAATGTGCTTCCCATCTCCTCCAATCTTTTAGAAAGTCTTTGGGCAGAAAAAGGGAAAAGGCATTCACTCATGAAAGGCTCCTTACCAAGGAAGATTCTCCCCAAAGTTACAACAGAGCCCCAGGTTTTATGTGACTTTCTTTACTTGTTCAAATTCAGTTGAATTCCTTGTTGCTTCATGAATTACAGGTCAACAAATCTTTAAGATGACTTTGTAAACTTTTAATTTTTGAGATGCATTTTGTGAGCATTTAAGGTCTACCATTTATCATATTATGAGAACAGTGGTGACTCTGTGATGGAATCTTTCCTTCCCTGTGGATTCGATTCATAGCCAGTGTGTCTCATGCACAACACTGCTTGTCTGTCAGTGGAGACATGTGTGTTACCATGATGAAGGACATATTTCAGTGGAGCTTCTGGACTAAGACAGATTGGGAGCGAAGTCCTGGTGATCAGTGAACACCCTATGGATCCCAATGGTCAAATCTGCAGCTATCCCAGCATGCAGAGCAGGACCCCATACTTGGTGCTTGGGGTGACAATGAATGTGTCATGGGCTAACTGGCAACAGCCAACAACAGCAACAAAATTGATCTTATTCAACATTTACCAATCTTTTAATCCTCTGTTTTGTAAATGTGAAAACTCTCAGATCCTTTTTTATTATAGTTGGAATTTCAGAGTAAATACCAATTAGTAAAAATCAGTTAAAATGTTTATGGTAATGATTATGCTTTTTCAATCCACACTTGCTACACTGACCCAAAGATTCTAAGATCATTTCACAGGGTAAACTAGGCTGGTCTTGGTGACACTCCCCAATAGAAGAGTATTTTTGTTTTCCTAAATCATATAAAGATTACTTTCCAGCAAGATACTGTCTTTGTGTGACGTGCCACCTTTCAGGTATATGAGGACATTTCACACTCTGTAATTAATTCCCCATGTGTTTGTGATGTAACTTAGTTTTGCAGAGGGAGCTGAGTCTGTCATGATTTATGCTTTCAGAACACAGAAGGGTATTTATAGATATTGAACTCTGGTTCCATTTCTTCTCATTTGGATAACGTGTGGCACTTTTCAAAAGAATCGTGGCAGCTCTAAGCAAGGGAGATCCACGAATGAACTGTCTCCATTTGTTCATGGGAACTTCACATGCAACTGGAGAGCTAATCACTTGTAAATATAGCTTCTTTCTTATGTTTGTGTTGTTGGAAGTCATTTTTTAATATACAAATATCTTCTAAAACTTTTGACATTTTTTTCTGCTTGCTAAAGACTATGTTGTGAAGTTCCAATTTCTAGTTCACATCCAAACCTCAAATAGATATGTATTAGAGAGGGAATGGAGAACCTTGACTCACTCAGAATACTGACAAATGAAAAAGATTTCAGAGTATGGCATCTTGAGACAAATATAAAGGGGCCTTCCAGATAGAGTAATTCTTTTTTTCAGCATTTGGATTTGACTGAGTGAAGATGAAAATGACGGCTAGTGTCCCCGATGAATGCTCTTTAGCAAACTACTGGCATGCAAGAATCCATTGCAGCAAGGATGATCCTTGAGATGCTAATTCCCCCATGGCCCTTCCTTGTCATCTTCTTTCAAACATTCTTCTTATAAAATAACTTATGAATTTCAGATTGTCTCTCTCATCTAAGCAGGGCTATAGAATAGGAATGTTCCTTCACATAAAGGCTTAGTATCTAAGTTAATAGCAAGAACTGATTTTTATCAACTGGTTTGCTTCAAATCATTGCACCCCAAACAGACAAACAAAACCCAAGACTTCATCTGATAAACAAAGAACCCTATAGTTGCATGGCAAATACATTAGGCATATCTATTTGTTGTTTTTTGCTGTTGTTTTTATTTGTGGGTATACTTGCACTCTCTCTCCCATACCTGTTCAACCTGTGCATCTATCTACCATCATTATTGCAGGATTGTGTATATTGTTGACCTACCTCTACTATATTTAACTCTTGCACTCTTCCTCATGTTTTCCCCTGCCTCCAGCATGTTTCTGTCAGCCTCTATCCTACTGCATATTGCCTCCCCCTTCATCTAGGTTAATGTGTGTCTACCCTTCTAGTCAATGACTTACCCTTCCTTTCCACCCCTGATAACTATTAAAGAATCTCTCTTTTAGTGTAGACACATCTATTTGTTAGACAATGTTTCTCAAACCACTAAACTCTTGTAAATATACTGGCGTCATCATTTAGCAGGCAGTAGGTACCCCGTTAACTTTTTTGTTAATGCTGTAAACCACAAACGATTCTCTTCCACTTACGTTTGTGGGGTATCTATCTGTACCTGATGAAACATGTGATATCAACCCATATATTTTTTCTTTCAGAGTGTCAATCCTTATCTGCAAGGGCAGAGACTGGACAACGTTGTTGCAAAGAAGTCAGTTCCCCACTTTTCAGATGAAGATAAGGATCCAGAGTAAAGTGAATATAGTGCATTGGAAACCCATTATGCCCACTTGGCCTCAGTATTGCTAATATGCACGCGCTATTAAAGCCCCTACAAAGAGTAGCATGTTTCTAATTTGTTGATAAGGGGTGAAAAGCTACTGTATTTTTTATATTACATTGCCAGATCATTGGTGGCTCTGCTCTCTGCTAAAAACTTTTGCATGTGTGTAGACCTGAACTGAATATTAAAATGAAAATGCACATATCAACAACAGTAAAAAGCTAGACTGTGAAATGCCCTCAGAGTTGTTGCAGGTTAGCATAGTGTTTGGGGTTGTACTATTTTGGCCAGGTTTGTAAAAAGCTAGCATTTGATTTGATCATCTAGTTCATCCAGCCCTTGGGCATTTTTGCACCCTAAAAGGATATTGTACTCACAGGAGGAGCCCATTTTACTGGGCTATGCCTTTACAAAAAAATCATTTTTAATTGGTGTATAATTAATATATCATGCTATGCATAATTCTTAAGTGTTGCTTTTGATAAGTTTTGACAGTCATATATCCCAAATGAGGGATTATCTCTGTCACCTCAGAAAACTCCTACATGTTCCCTTTCTCTATTCCTCCTTGTCTCTAAGATTGAACTACTTTCTGACTTTTATCATTATTAAGTTTATTTTATTTTATTTTTTCGTTAGTGTTTCATGCAAAGTGAATCATACACTGAACTCTTTTCTATCTGGAATTTTTTCCTTATAACATAATATTACTGAGATTAGTCTGCTTAGCAATGGTTCATTCCTTTTTGTTGCTAAGTAGGATTGCATTGTCTGAATAGATCACAGTTCACAGGTGCATTCTTTAAGTAGTTGTGGTTGAGGAATGGTGATGCTCTGATGGACATAGACCATCCCGGACACTTGGGGGACAGCATTGATGAGAACAGAGAATACTCTGTTATGTGGTTCTTATCATGGGCCCTCCAGGCCTACGGGTTAATGATGGTAAGGGCTCTGACTGACGTGTTGTTTCCATTGCTGTACGCTTTCTGCTCATAGCGTGCCTGCTTATGGCATTTTTCTTTCTTATGTGTTGCAAAGGAGCCTCAATAACCGAACATCTTAGAATCATGCAAAAATTAACAGTAGATTTTGAGGAGTCATCTGAGTGGGGCTCTTTTATGGGGACCGTGACATTGATTTGGGCTATTTAGAAATATCCCACCACCTTCATATTTCTTGTTCCTCAACCATGTACTGGTCTTTATCTTAATAAATGTGTATATAAGCATTATTAGTGTGTGATTCTTTTTTATTACAACATTTTTAACCAAGATCTCTATAATAGATTGCCTTTACTTACATGATCTTATCGGATCCTAGCAAAAAAACACTGTGAAGTAAATGGAGACTGGTATTTTATCCCCATTTGACAGATGGAAGAACTGAGACTCAGCTTTCAGGAAAAGCTGAAATTGACACAGATAGTAAATGGTAACTAAAAGTCCACTGCCGTCAAGTCTATTCCAACTCATAGTGACCCTATATAGGGTTTTCAAAACTGTAAATATATATAACTTCCAGGCTGGTGGTTAGCATCCCATGCCTCCCATTGAATGGCTGGTGGGTTTGAACCTCCAGCCTTGAGGTTAGCATCCCAATGCCTACCTCACAGTGCTACCAGGTAAGCTCAAGCAAATATTGGGCTTCTTTCATGTGCCAGGCACAAACCTGGACACAGTGGGGACATATTAGTGACTTAGACTGATACCACCAAGTCCCTTTATAAGGCCCGCTGTACAATCAAGTCTCTATGTGTGTCTCTGTGAGATTATTTCCACCCTGCTTTTAAATTTTGGAATGGCCAGAACGCTCTACTATGTTTTTTCTGAAGAAGTGTGCAATTTCCTTTCAGCCAAATCCTCCCAAGTTCAGAAGATCTGTTTAGCAAAGGATGACAGGGATTAGCTCACTGGTGAGATTATTCTAGTTCCCATTTCAACTCGACTGTGAAGGAGGCAGTGGTTTCAGATTTTTACATCATTGGCCTCCACTTCCTTGTCTTTAAGGGTGAGACAGCAATGAGAAAGCTGTCACTCAAGGAAAATGATTGTTCTTGTAATGTAGTGGTTACGAATCCGGCTGGGAACCACAAAACCAGCAGTTCGAAACTACCAGCTGTTCCGCAGGAGGAAGATGAGGCTTTCTGCTCCCATAAAGATGTACAGCCTCAGAAACCCTGTACAGGGTCGCTATGAGTCTGAACCGACTCCACAGCACACCACCACCATAACCACCATAGTATATTAAGTGTATTTGTAAATGATTGGTCTCACAGAATGGCTTGACCATAGTCAGTTAATAAGTGATTCTATGCCACTGTGACACACACACAAAAAACAAGAAAAATATTTGCACCTTTATCATAGCATGAGGATGATGAGGGTTTCATCAGGCAATTTTTTCACTTCATATAGTCTGATTTCAGAAGCACTCTACTTGTTTCCAAAAGAATGTTCCGTCACATTCTAGAGGCATAGAGCTGGGAGAGTCTACCTTTTCAACTCTGTGGTTTGTAGCTATTTTAGTTACATAGTTAAACCTGCCAGAGCCAGAACTCTACCGGACTGTCTGAATTGTATGGGTTTCCCAAGGTTTCTGCAGTTGACAGGGTCCAGTCTTAACATTTTTCTATTGCTTTCTATTAGTGGAAAATATTTGCATTTTCCACCCTTGGTAGGGTACAGTCTTACCCCTTTCCAATCACTCTCAATTGGTGGAAAGTATTTTTCTGGCAGGTTTCCACCTTATATGGGTTCCTGCTTTCACAAGTTTTACTCAGATTTCATACCAATTGGTGATCTAGATAATCCAAATGAAATTTTCTTGTTTGAGATTTGGCAGAAGGAAGAGAAAATAGCTAGACAGTTTGAGGTCATAAAGGAGGATGAGACTGCATTCTGAAAGGCGCTGGTTGGTGAAGGAGAAGAAGGGAAGGCCACAGTGCTGGTGTTTGACTTGTTTGTTCTCAGGTGTGTAATCTGTGTGCCCCTTGCTGTTCTCGGGGTGGCAGGTTGGGTTTTCCAGGGTCTCTGGGCAGCTGGCTTGTGATTGGGTTTAATGTGAGGTCACTGAGTGAAGAGTAGAGGGAGGGAAGATGGGAGAAACAAGACTATTTTCTTTCTCTTTCGGCAGTGATTGCTTTTCTGAGGTTCCATTTCCTTGTCATCCGACCTGCTGCAGCTCTAGCTCCTGCCAGGTGACCCTGGTCTCCATATTCCAGTCCCATCACCTCCCAACCTGCTCCCTGCAGCCAAAGGAGGCCATGTTGTTGTTGCTGTTAAGTGCCGTCGAGTCGGTTCTGACCCATAGTGATCCTGTATAGGGTTTTCGAGGAGCTGTGGGTGAGGTTGAGCAGCTGACTTTGTGGCTTGTAGTCCAGTGGTGATCCTACAGCGCCACACCAGAAGTCCATAGCTCCTGCCATATTTTTAATTTCTGGATTATTTCACCAACCTCTGGTTTCCTGGCTCTTCCGTCACTGGTGTAAAAAATCTACTTATTAAACTTCCTCTGTTTGAAATCTCTGGTGTAGTTTTTCTTTTCCTGATTAGATCCTGACAAAGTTTTCCATAAGAAGAGCCAGGAATTAAGTATCATGGGAAATATTTAGGACAATTGTTGCGGGGACTACAGCAGGATGGTTGTGCTTCTTGATCTTTAATGTGAATGCAGTTTACTTGGGGATATTGTTAAAATGCATACTTTGACTCTAGGTCCAAGGTGAGGTTTTAGACTTAGCATTTCTTTTAAGGTTGATGCTGCTGGACCACAGATGACAGTCTAACATCCCACCCACTACCCACTGCCATAGCGTCAGTTCTAACTCTTCGCAACCTTAGAGGACAAAGTGGAACTGTTGGATAGAGTTTCTGAAGCTATCCATCTTTATGGGAGCAGACAGCTTCATCTTTGCCTCATAAAGTGCCTGGCGGGTTTGAACTGCTGACTTTGTGGAAAATACAGAGAGTAGAAAAGCATGTTAAACACACCTGTGAGATGCAATCAGAAAAATCCAGAATGTGAAAAATGCTATAGGGCAAGTGACCAAAGTTTTTCAACAAATGCAAGGAAAAGAAAAAAAAAAAAAGGGGAGCTAATACAGATTTTAAAAGACTCCAGAGATATATGAACCAAATACAATCTGTGGGTCTTATTTATATCCTGACTCAAAGATAAATTAAAAAGACATTGATCAGACAATTGGGGAAATTTGAACAGGGACTGGATATTTAATGACATGTAAGTGTTACATGGTATTAACAGTTCTATTTTTAAAAGAACTCTTACTCTTAGGGACAAATATTGGACTGAATTATTTACAGATGAAACCATATGTCTGGGATTTGCTTTACAATAATGCAGTGGTGGTGACTGGAATTAGCAATATAGGCTAATCATGATTAGCCATAAGTTGATAACTGTTGAAATGAAGTCACGGGTACATGGGGGTTCACTGGATTTCTACCTCTACCTTTGTGTATATTGGAAGTTTTTAATAATAAATCCACAACTAACCCTTTTATGACCCATAGGACATAAATCACCCTTCATCATTTTTAGCCTCTGAGGTTTCTTGGGAGACTGTTCTCCCAGTTGTAATTTGTGCTTCTACCTAGCGAGAATCTGTATAACTGTGTGAATCTGGAGAAATGAACTTCATCCCACTGATGTTACCACCAGAATCCACTCGGGACATAAGTGTCCCACATAATTGTATCAGAATCAATAGGACCTCAAAATTGTTTTCCCTTGATTTCACATACCTTTCACTACTGAAAACACATGATATCGACAAAAAAATTCAAAGCATAAACTAATTCAGTCATGAAAGCGCTTAAGGTTAAAATGAAAGAGTAGATTATGGTAGACATTCCCTGGACCTAGCAAAAATGGGGCAATGTATAACACTTCACTGAATGGAGAGTGCAGAATGTGAGGCAGCAAAAAGGGGCATTAGTAGAGTTTCCCTAGGCTGCTACCTAAGGAAGTAGCAGAAGAAGAGAAAATCCGGTGGGGTTGGGGTGGGGTAGAGTTTGAACTGGATGGTAAGGAGTCAGAATGCCTAGAAACAGAAAAGACAGACATTCCAGGAAAAAAGGAGACATCGAGGCAGTAGAGATCACTACCAAACTGATGATGGTGGTGGTGGTGGTGGTGTGCTGCAGAGTTGGTTCCAACTCATAGCCACCCTGTACGGGGCTTCTGAGGCTGTAAATCTTTGCAAAAGCAGAGAGCCTCCTCATCTTTCTTCCATGGAGCAGCTGGTAGTTTCGAACTGTGACCTTGCAGTTAGCAGCCCAACTTCAAAAAGTCTTTTCTTTTTGGGTTGGACCTGGACCTACATATACAGCAGAAACACATGGAATTTCCTTGGAGTTGGCGAAGGACCTTACTTCACCTCTTGGAGTCTATCAGTCTTTCCACAATGTTCTAGGCCCAGTATATTTGAAACGGAGAAGGTGGTTATAGCCACACATGTGGAAACCAGAGAGGAGAGTGCTCTGCACAGTAGCCAGAAGGGAGGCATATGAAGCCATCAGTTATTGTTAATCCTGATTGAACATCCACTGTGGGCATGGCCAACAGGAGGTCCTGGCATTCCCCTTCACTGAGCACCCAGTGGGTCAATTCCATCACCTCTTTACAGCATCTCCTAGAACATTGTTCCTGAGCTCTATTGAAAACCAAGCCTACCTAAAGACTACATCTTGGAAAAGCCTTAAAGGCCTTCCAGTGGCCTGGGGTATTAGGATTTGGGGGTGCATGTCTTCACATACTTGATTTTCTATTTCTGAAGGAAAAAGGGGACGTTACCAAGACTTTTTGGCTGTCAGGCAGCTCTCCCAAAACAGTATGGTGACTTAATTGTAGATGAATCAGAAACATATGGAACAAATTTCCTCCTAAAATACACATGGGTTTGGCAATTAAAATAAAATGTGTTGAATATAGCAGATTTGGTGGCCAAAAAGCCCCAGGAGAAGGCAAGGGCCACTAAAAATTATCATAACTATTTAGTGAAAACTTGATTGCTAAAAGGCCCAGAAGGAGAATATTGGCAAAAGATTAGTAGATGTCACACCTCGGCTTTTAAAGTCTGTAAACAAAGGCAGAGCATTTGCAAATAGTCTAATGGAAATGCGCCCTTGAATGTGGGTTTAGATACATATTAACTAACAAGTTACAAAGAAAGACTTTTCTTTTAGAAAAGAACTGTTAGGAGATAGACTGGATTGTTGTTGGCGTTAAGTGCAGAAGAGCCATCCTGTATCCACTCTCCCAGGAACCACTGGTGAGTTTGAACTACTGACCTTGCTGTTCAAACTGACTTTGCAATTCAGTGCTTATCCTACAGCATCAAACCAGGACTGGAATGTTGTTGTTAAGTACCATCAAGTCTGTTCCGACCCACAGCGACCCGGTGTAGGGTTTCTGAGGAGCAGCTGGTGAGCTTGAACCACCAATCTTGCAGTTCAATCTGACTTTACAGTCCAGTGCATTAACCTATAGCACGACACCAGGACTCCAGGACTGGAATAGAGAAGCCTAAAAGGACATTCCAATACAATGAACGTTCTATTATTTGATGATTTGAACTTGGTAGTAGAACTTGCCAATAAAGCCGTTTCCCAGTGTTGTTGTTGTTAATTGCCTTAGAATTGATTCCTACCCATAGAGACCCTGTGTAGGAGTTCCAAGTAGAGACTGGTTGATTTGAACCACCAATCTCATGGCTAACAGTCCAGTCAGTGCTTATGCCACAGCGCCACACCAGAACTCCATTCCTCCCAGTAAAAGTAAAAAAAAAAAAAATTATTGCAGAAAACATAAAAATGTTTGCAATATTTTTAGAAGAGACAATTGAACACATAAGGGAGTGAGAAATATCTTAATAAAGCCAATTTGGCACCCACAGTGATTTCCCCACACGCAGGCCACCATATGACATTTTGCTCTCACTTTCTCTGGTAAGACTCTTCACAACACCATTCTTGATCTATGCTCTGGACTTTGGGGGTCGTATGTAAAGATGTGTAAGACATAGATCCTTCCCTCATGCAGTTTATAGTATGGTTGATAAACACAGATTTTCAAAATGAGTACAATATTATTATGTACTTGATCTTGACCATCAAAGTGAAATGGAGCAATTAGGAGCAAAAACATTGTCATTAGGTTTGCATTGACCTTGGGTTCTGTCATTCACAAGTGGTGTGACCCTGAGTAAGTTATTTAACCTCTTTCATCTATCTAACGGGGAAAATAGTACCTGCCTCATCACGTGAGGATAAATTTCCCACATTACAGCACCTTTATTAAATAAACCTCAATTTGGATGTCCAATTCAGAACTAGTAAGATATCAATGCAAGAAACAAGTTATTTATACCTTGTCTTAAATCCCTTTCCATTTCCAGATGGAAGGGATATAATCATTATTACTGCTGCTATGTGTGTCTTCGAGTCAGTTCCAACTCATAATGACCCTGTGTAAGGTGGGAGAAAGTCTCATCTTTCTCCCATGGAATGGCTGGTGGATGGGAACTGCTCACCTGATTTGAACATGTAATCCACTAGGATACCAGGGGTCCATATGCCAGGAATTCGGTGCTTACCAAATCATTGGAAGATATAGAGGGACAGGAGGTAGGGTGGGTTTGTTGTTGTTAAGTGCTGTCGAATTGGTTCTGACTACTCATTGCCACCCTGTACAAGGTTCCCAAGGCTGTAAGTCATTCAGGAGCAGAAAGCCACATCTTTCTTCTACAGAACAACTGGTGAACTCGAACCATCAACCTTGTGATTTGAAGTCAAGTGCTTATTTATCATAGACAGTTTAAAATCATCATTATATCTAGAAACATGAAGCAGAGGATGTTTCATTGCCTTCATCATATTTGTAAGAACGCTGTGTGACACCCCCCAAACCAGTGTCTTAGCCCACAAATGCAGCAATTGCCTCTCATAACAGAAGCAGCAACAGAAAAATAGCTCTTCTCTTTTCCATCTTCAAAATCTGTGCGAGTGTTTCTATGGGATGTTCTAATTTGCATGCGGAATTCTACCTTCCAGGAGATAGTTGCTGTTATTGTTAAGTGCCATCAAGTTGGTTCTGACCCATAGTGACCCTGTATAGGGTTTTCAAGGAGCAGCTGGTGGGTTGGAACTGCTGACCTTGTGGTTCCTAGGCCAGTGCTGATCCTACAGCACCACACCAGGAGTCCTCCAGGGTATTAGGGTAAGGGTCATTTTGAACTTTCTAGCCCCTGAAAACCAAAGGGGATGGGAATAGATGTTAGGTTCTGGTGTGGCACTGTAGGATAAGCACCCAACTGCTAACCACAAGGTCAGTAGTTCAAACCTACCAGCTGCTTCTTGGAAACCCTATACAGGGTCACTATGAGTTGAAACCAACTCGATGGCACTTAACAACAACAACAACCTAATGACTGGATCCACTATCTAAAGTTTCCTATCTAATCTTTTAAATTTTTATTGTCAATTTGATCCCATGTAAATCTTAAAAGATAATAAAGCTCAAGGCAGACATTTTTTACTACTTAAGCTAAATTATTGTTCAGTTTTAAACTGACTTCAGGGATATTTTGGTTTAAGGTTAAAAGATTATCTCAGGGCGATAGTTTCCATGGTTCATCCAACCTTCCTGGTTCCAGAAAGTCTGAAGTCCATGAGACTTTAAAATTAATGTTCTGCCTTCTCCCCCTTTTGATCAAGATTCTCCTATGGTATTTTTTAATCGAAATGTTCAGTCACGATAGCTCCATTTTTGTCTGGTCTGAAGCAAAGGAGGCATTTGTTCATGGAGACAATTATTAGTCACGCATTACAGATTCTAGTCCTGATTCTCCTTTTTTCTGTTATTCTAGGTGAATAGAGGCCACTTGTTGTGCATTGTGTTTTTAAGGCACCAGGCTGTATGCATCAAACTAGGAGGTAGAATAGAGGCAATAAACATATTATTAGGACAATTTACTGGGATAGCCCATGAAACCATGATTCTACATCTCCAAACTAAGAAACCAAATCCTATGAGATTTTGGCTGTACATAAACAATCTCAGCAGCTACGAGATACGGATGTAGATATAGATAAATAGATATTCTTTGGCCAGTGTTGTAAATATGAGGGGTTTTCAAAAAGTTTGTTGAAAAATAGAATTAAAAAATAAAGGAATTTTTTCCATGAGCTTTTGAAGCCCCTCTTATTTACAGCTATGACCAAAAAATATCTTATAGCTACGTCTATATCTCATAGCTGCTGAGGCTACTCATGTACAACCAAAGGTCTCATGGAATTTGGTTTCTTCATTTGGAGATTTAGAATCATGGCTTTATGGAACATTCCAGTTAATTGGCCTCATAACCTGATGTGGTGCTGTAAGGTAAACACTGGACTGCTAACCAGAAGGATGGTGGTTCAAACCTACCAGCTGCTCCTTGATAATCTTAGACAGGGTTGCTGAGTTAGAACAGACTGGAAGACACTTAAAAACAGCAACAACATGTTATCTATTGCACCACTTTGACAATTCACTTTTTAACAGGTATACAACTTATTGACAATAATTATAATAATTGCTGCACAACCCTACCCTTAATCAATGCAAATCTCTCTCTTTTAAAAAACAACAACTTTTCATTGTGAGTTGAGTGAAGGTTTACAGAGCAGATCATCAGTTTTACCTTCAGTAAATCATTACAAAGTTGCAATCCCCTCCTTGTACCAACAGTTCCTTTCTTGCTGTCCCTGCTCAGATTCTTCTCCCAGTGTCCCAGTATGCACCCCATCCACCCCTCTAACCTTTCTTCTGGAGTTTAGGATGCCAGAATTTTCATCTGTGTCTGTTGTCTTTTGGCTCTCATATCTTTGTTACAGAGAGTTCATGGAGTATGTCTGCCTAGTCCACCATCTTGCTGGAAATCTGCAAATCTCTTCTGAAATAGATAAAAAGAGAAGAAACTACAGACAATCACACAAGAAGAGATGGGGAATGATAGAAGATCACCAAGAGCCAAGGAAAGAAAATTAAAGAGACAACAGAAAGAGAAAGACTTCTCGTGAGCCAGTGTCCTGAATTCAAACTTCTAACCTCCAAATAGTGAGATTGGAAGTGTGGTGGCTCCATAGGATAAGCACTGAACTGTGAGTAACAAGTTCAGCACTTAGAGTCCACCATCCCACTCTGCAGGAGGAAGATGAGACTTTCTGCTCCCAGAAAGATTTAAAGCCTCGGAAACCCTATACATGGTTGCTCTGAGTCTGAACCGACTCTAAGGCACTTAACAACAGTAGTGAGAAGATAAATTTCCATTTGTTAAAACAACCCACTTGTGGTATGTCTGTTATAGCAGTAGCCGATAAATGTCTGTAAGAATGTGACTGTAAGAGAAAGAACTCCGGTGACGCAACAGTTAACTGTTCTGGTGCCAACTGAAAGGATGGCTGTTGGAACTCACTCAACCACTATGCAGGAGAAAACATCTGGCGATTTTGTTCTATAAGGATTATAGCCTTGAAAACACTATGTTGTTGTCGTCAAGTGCCATCGAGTCAGCTTCAACTCATAGAGACCATGTGTAGGGATTCTGAGGAGCGGCTGGTGAATTTGTACCACCAACCCTGCAGTTCAAACAACCTTGCGGTCCAGTGCATTATCCCACAGAACCATACCAGGACTCCTAAAAACACTATGTGGCAGTTTTATTTTGTCATATGAATTCAAATCAACTCAACAACAACAAGCTAAGGCAATTTACAAATTCTTTCTACAGAATCAATTCACATATTTTCATCACAATTATTTCTAATAAGTAACATTTCTTGCTAAAAATTTATTTCACTTTGTCCCAACCCTTCGTTGATACGCGGGAGAAAAGAAGTAGAGTTCCTTTAAACATTCTTGTTTATGATTGATGAAACTGCAAACTTTTTGTGATGTAAACCACTCATAGGAAGAAACTCAGAACTTCAGAGTATTTTATCTGATTGTTAGTTTGCATTCTTGTTTATGATAGATGAAACTGCAAACTTTTTGTGATGTAAACCAACCATTCATAGGAAGAAACTCAGAACTTCAGAGTATTTTATCTGATTGTTAGTTTGCATTCTTGTTTATGATAGATGAAACTGCACACTTTTTGTGATGTGAACCACTCATAGGAAGAAACTCAGAACTTTAGAGTATTTTGTCTGTTTGTTAGTTTGCAGAAAGGCACACCAAGGAGAGTGGGCTCATTTCAATTCAATATTTTATAAGAAGAAAAGATCAAGGAAGAACTGGTCTTAAAACTGTCAAAATATGAGAATTTGATGGGAAGAAAGAAGGAAAACAGAACAGTTGGAAATGCAAAGATAAAAGAGTTGAATCCAGACATGTCTATGTAATTTCCCAGAAATGGAAACTGGCAATTTGGAAAGGGATATCAAGAAACAATATACATTAAATGTTGAGTGTTTCTTACAGCAATGAACTTGGAAGACATATGGCATAATGGCCTTGTGATTCATCTACATATGGCCTTGCCCTTAGTGATTGAAGGGGGGAATTAGACATAAAAAATAGAAGGGAAGTTTAACTGCATGTCAGAAAAGGACTTTGGAAAGCTTCTTAGTTCCTCAGTAGAGTATTAACTCAGCCTATTAAATTCACATTGCTGTAGCTCACATATGTAATCTCCTTTATTTTTCAACAACTCTGGGATGAGGGTGTCATTTTTCCTGTTTTTCTGATAGTTCAAGAGCTGACTTTTCTAAAGTTTCTTAGGTAGTTGATGGTTGAGCACAGGTGCAAATAGAATTGTTTCCATTACCAAACAAGTTGCTTATTACAATCATCTGGAGAGCTATGTGAAAATACATATTCTTGAGCCCCAGCCCAGGAAATTTTGATTCAGTAGTCCAGAACAAGCTCTGGGAATCTAATTGTTTAAAAGGTCCTCCAGTGATACAGAGTCAACATGAGAAAACATTGCACAGAATTACAACTAGAGACAGTGTGAGAATGGATGAAGATAAGAGCCCACAAGAGCTACAGGAACTCCACATTTCTATGATCCAACTGGCTATTCCAATTAGTAGATTTCCTGCTGAAACACACTAGTCAGTAGTTATCTTGAGTGACAATTGTCGAGTGACAAGTGCCATGGAGTCAAATCTGTCTTATAGTGATCTTATATGAAAGAGTAGAACTGCCTCTGTGGACTTTCTAGGCTGTCATCTTCTGGTATGGTGCTATGGGTTAATGTGTTAGACTGCAAAATCAGTATGAACCACAAAGTCAGCGGTTCAAGCTCACCAGCTGTTCCTCAGAAACCCTGTGGGTCGGAACCAACTCGACGACACTTAACACCAACAACACCACAATCTTTACGAGAGGAACCCTGGTAGTATAGTGGATTACTCATTGTGCTACTAACTGCAAGCTCAGCAGTTCGAATTTACCATTGCTTCCAAGGGAAAAAGATGAGGCTTTTTGCTCCTGTAAGGATTTATAGCTTTGGAATAATACCCTGCTGAAAAGCGACTGGGTAAAAGAAGAAATTAAATGTGAATTCAAAGTTCCTAGAAAAAAACAAGAACAAACACACAACATACCAAACTCTTTGGGACACGGCGAAAGCAGTGCTGAGAGGAAAATTTATTACAATAAATGCGCATATCCAAAAAGAAGAAAGAACCAAAATTAGCACATTAACACAGCATCTCCAACTATTAGAAACAGACCAACAGAGGGAACCTACAGTCACCTATGGATGTAGTCGTTCAAAAAAGGGAACAAATCTGTGCAGCCAGGATCACTCCCATCCCCTCAGTACAATGCTACAAAGGCAAGAAGTGACTGGCTTACAAGCTTTCAAGAGGGGTGGGGGAAGATAGAATCTCCACTGAATGGTTTCAATCTGTTGGGATGGGCCTAATGCAAGGAGATGGGGATAAGACCCTTGTGATACAATAGTGAATAATTGCTCTCAGGACTGACTGTGAGGGTCAGAAATGTAAAGGTAGATGTTTTGTAACTAAAGGAGGGGAGTGATTGATTTTGCAGTTTAGGAGTGGAGGTCCCTAGGACCATTAAGTGAGATGAACAGAGTGCGGGACCCTATCCAAGGAAGCAGTGACTCCAGAAATGGAGGCAGAGAAGATGATGTGGAGAGATGGAGCAGTTGGGGACTCTGGACTCAAGGAGGGAGAGGGGCTGTGTGCTGATGGCCAGGCAGCAGGCCTGTGTGGTATACCCTTTGGTTATTTGATGATGCATGGAGGAGATTGTAATAATTGCAATGCAATGAGATATGATAGGATGAATGTAAAACATGTTCTCCCATGTTGTTGTTAAGTGCCGTCAAGTAGATTCCAACCCATAATGACCCTGTATAGGGTTTCCAAGGAGCAGCTGGTGAGCTTGAACCACCAAGCTTGCAGTTCAAACAACTTTTCAGTCTGATGCATTAGCCCACAGCACCACACCAGGACTCCAGGACTCCTATTAGACTCACATAATTCACAATAAAAACTTAAAAAAAAAAAAAGATTTATAGCCTCAGAAATCTTGTACTGGGTCGCTAGGAGTCACAAACAAGTCTACAGCATGTAACCACCACCAGCAGCAATATGAGAGTAGATCACAGGATCTTTTCTCACACAGGGCTGATGGTCAGGTTCAAAGCTCCAGACCTTTATCATAAACCATTGCCCCATGGGGGGGTTCTTTCTTTCAATAATGGTTTCATGACCTTCAACTGGATCTGAAAAATATGCTTTGGCTTCACCTGAATTTATTTCTAAAGCCCTAGATTTTCTTAACCATCCCACCTCCTCCCAGATGGTTACCAGACACTCCTTCCTGTGGTTAGGAAATGTGCGTTCAGAAGCCACAACAACCATGATAATGCTGCTGCCACACCCTGTTCCTGCAAGATGAATTAGGATGGGATACTTAGACCTTCATCACTAAATAATAGAGGAAAGGGCATTTGGAGCTATGGATACCCTTTAAATGTATCCGTTGTAAATGTGGATCATTTTGCAATTTGAAATGTGACCACATACCCAAATGCTCTTTCTCTCATTCAATACTACCTTCTTCTTTTGTGCCCTATTTCAGCAGGCTAAGAAAACGAAAATCTTTTCCTACAACAAAACATTAAGGTTTACCAGAAACCTAAGGGAAATGTTGTTCTTGTTTGTTACCATCGAGTCAGCTCTTACTCAGGGTGACCTCCTACCTAACAGTACTAAACCTTGCTTAGTCCTGCAATCTTCATGAATATTGGTATGTCTGAGTTGATTGTTGAGGCTAGTTTGTCAATCCATCCCCTTTGCAAATCCCCCCTGCCCCCATTTTTGTTTGCCATCTACTTTAGCAAGCACGATGTACTTTTCTAGTGATTAGCTTTCCTCAGGATGAGTCCACTGAAATTTCATCATCCTTGCTTCTAAGGAAAGTTTTGATTGAATTTCTTCTATGAGGGGTCTTCATGGAAAAATTCTTGTTGTTAGGTGCCGTCAGGTTGGTACCAACTTATATGCACAACAGAATGAAACATGACTGGTCCTGCACCAACCTCACAATTGTTGTTATGTTTGAGCCCACTGTTGTTGCCACTGTACCAATCCATCTCATTGGAGCTTGTCCTCTTTTTCTCCAATGCTCCATTTTACCAAACATGATCTCTTTCTCCATGGACTGGTCCCTCCTGATAATATGTCCAAAGTATGAGAGATGAAGTCTGGCCATCCTGGTTTGCAAGGAGCATTCTGGCTGTACTTCTCTCAGTACAGATCGGTTTGTTCTTTTGGCAGTCCGTGGTACTTTTAATATTCTCCTCCAACACCATAATTCAAATGCATCAATTCTTCTACAGTCTTCCTTATTCATTGTCCAATTTTCATATGCATATGAGGTTATTGAAAACACCATGGTGTTGGTGAGGTGCATTTTAGTCCTCAAACTGACATCTTTGCTCTTGAACACTTTAAAGAGGGTCTTGTGCAGCAGATTTGCCTAATGCAATAGGTTGTTTGATTTCTTAACTTTTGCTTCCATGAGTGTTGATGGTTGATCTGAGCAAAATGAAGTCTTTGACAACTTCAATCTTTTCTTCATTTATATGGATGTTGTTTATTGGTCCAGTGGTGAGGATTTTTATTTTCTTTACATTGAGATGCAACCCATATTGAAGGCTGTAGTCTTTGATCTTCATCAGTTTTTAAAATCCTCTTCACTTTCAGCAAGCAAGGTTGTATCATCTGCACGTCGCAGGTTGTTAATGAGACTTCCTCCAATCCTGATGCCACGTTTTTCTTCATATAGCCCAGCTTCTTGGATTATTTGCTCAGCATATAGATTGAATAAGTTTGGTGAAAGAATACAACCCTGACACACACCTAATTTTTAACCATTTGGTATTATTCTCTTTTTGCCTCTTTGTCTATGTAGTTTCCTCATGAGCCCAATTAAGTGGTCCAGAATACTCATTCTCCACAATATTGTCCATAGCTTATCATGATCTACATAGTCAAAAACCTCTGCATAGTCAATAAAGCACAGGTAAACATCTTTCTGGTATTCTCTGCTTTCAGCCAAGATCCATATGATGCCAGCAATGATATCCCCCAATCCACGTCCTCTTCTGACTCAGGCTTGAACCTCTGGAAGTTCTCTGTTAATGTATGGTTGCAATCATTTCTATATTACCTTTAGAAAAATTTTACTTGCATATAATATTAATGATATTGTCTGATGATTTCTGCATTCTGTTGGATCACCTCTTTTTGGAACAGGCACAAATATGAATCTCTTCTTGTCAGTTGACCAGGTAGTTGTCTTCCAAATTTCTTGGAATGGATATGTGAGTGCCTCCTGTACCACATCAGTTTGTTGAAAGATTTCAATTTGTATTCTGTCAAATCTGGTGCCTTGTTCTTTTCTAATGCCTTCAAATGCATCTTGGACATCTTCTTATCTTCTTTCAGTGTCATTGGCTCTTGACCATATGCTATCTCTTGAAATGGTTGAATATCTACCTTTTTTTTTGGTACAGTGCCTCTGTGTATTCCTTCCATCTTCTTTTGATGCTTTCTTCATCATTCAATATTGTGCCCATAGTATCCTTCAAAATTGCAAGTTGAGGTTTAATTTTTTTCTTCAGTTCATTCAGCTTGACAAATGCTGAGTGTGTTCTTTCTTCTCTTTTGGTTTTCGAATTCCAGGTCTTCGCACATTTTGTATAATATTTGACTTTGTCTTCTTGAGCTGACCTTTGAAATTTTCTGTTCAGCTCTTTTACCTCTTTATTTCTTTCATTTGCTTTGGCATCTTTACACTGGAGAGCAAGTTTCAGAGTCTCTTCTGATACCCATTTTGCTCTTTTCTTTCTTTCTTGTCTTCTTAATGACCTTTTGCTTTCTTCCAGTGTGATGTTCTTGATATCCCACAATTCTTCTGGTCCTAGGTCTTTAGGATTAGAATTAGAAAAAAAATTGATTATCTTTTAATTCAATTTGTCTATGAACTTTGTGAAGCCCCCTTGCATATATCCAGATGGAGGATGAGTAGGGAATGTAGCAGGAGATAGTAAGCGTTGGGCAGTATTAGACCACCATCATCCCCCCCATCGCTCTCCTATAGTGAGTGTGGGGAAGGGGGCTCACTGCACAAATATCTAGAGATGCACCAGGGGCACTGCACAGTCTGCTGAGCTACTGGTGGCACCAAGGATTCTCACATAATCCCGATTTTGCATTGCAACCTGATCTTCGGAACTTAACTGGATAGCTAAGTAAGGAGTGGGTGTATTCATTTCCCACTCAACTTTATTATGATAATTTAGTAGTGTCGGTCCCATTCTATCTACAGGCCATGGAACTCTATTCCTCACACAGCCCTTCCCAAATACTTACACATTTCTTTGAGGTCTTAGGAATGTTTACTTTTGTAAGTAGACTTTATTAGGGAAGTAGTTGAAGTTTATAGAGCAAGTTTAGGCCGTCATTGCTGTGGTTGACTGTTCAATGGGTGTGGCACATACAGCCCTGAGCTGTGCTCGCTGACTACAAAGCAAAGCTGAGGACTGAGGTTCCAATAGAGCCCAGGGATCTCCGTGCCATTCCTCTCACATTACACCAGTAAGCTACAGTTCACAAGGAGAAGCCAGAAGCAGGGGGAAGTAGAATGGGATGCAGAACAAAGCTTTCACCGCAAAGAAGAATGAAAATGACTCTGCACTTTTTTTATTGTGGTTAAAAGACAGAACAAAATATTTGCAATTTCAACCTTTTTTTAAAAAAAGATGTACAGTTCAGTGGTATTGTAGAATCATACTACTATCCACTCTGCACTTTGAATGTATTTTATGTATCTGAGCATCTATTGTCCAAGTACCATGCTAGAGGACAGAGGTCAGGAAGCCAGACAGAGAAGGTCACTGAATTAACAGAGCCCACAGTATGAGGAAGATACAGATGAAAACTAAGTAAGCTGACAAATAATTTTAAAGTGTGGTGTGTTGCTGTAGGATCAGTAGGAACCGACTCGATAGCAGTTAGCAACATCAACAACAAGGAGAATGGGTTTTGGCAAATGTAGAGCATGATGTGATATGTGATATTAGTAGTTTACTTTAGGAAACTACTAATTAATAGTTTCTGTGTGTCAGCTTCAGTGGGAGTAGAGAATCCGTAAAGAATCGATTGCGAAAGTCCAGATGAGAAATGCCAATGACTTGGACCACTGATAGTGGAAAAGAGATAGGATGGCCTCAGCTGAGTACCCTAACAACCATCAGCAACCTAGTTTGGGTGAACTCCAGCATTCAGTACATCTGCCACAATTCCATGTTGTTGCTGTTGTTGTTAAGTGCCATGGAGGTGGTTCTGATTCATAGCGACCCTGTATAGGGTTTCCGAGGAGTAGTTGGTAGGTTTGAACTGCTGACCTTGTGGTTTGCAGTCCAGTGCTGATCCTTCAGCGCCACATCATGTCCATAGGTGATGGAATAAAATAGATCAACGTGAAAATAATGAAGGCATTGTAGTACTTGTGGTCTGATTTAACTCTGCCACCTTTATTTGAAGCTAAGCCCTTGCTTTTGGTCCAACAAGCATCTACTGGATGAGCATTTTCTTTCCTAGATCCACAGGGAACTCAACACAGAAAAAAGGAACAACTTCTGTGTTCAAGGAATCTGCATCTCATTAAAGAAATATGTCGAGTGTACAAATAGCTACAACAAAGCAAAACCATGATAAGAATCATAGAAGATGCTAAAGGATCTGAGAAGGGGACTTGAAACAAGAGCTGGAATTCAGCAGGAAGAGAAGAGGATGGGGGATTCTAAGTGGTGAGAGCAGCAGGAACAAAGACATGGAAGCTGGACTCCATGGAATGCAATCAGGGAACAATAAATGGAGTTTGGCTCAAGAGTTGGATTTGAAGTTAGACTGAGCCCATTAAGCAAACATTGAACATCAAGGTAAGAAACTGGTGCTTCATGACAAGCTACTTGTTCTTTTGACATCTCTTGTCTGAGGTTCTGAATCCTCCCCATGAACATGTGTACCTATGTATGTATATGAGCCAGCTCATACTGGGCTAGGGTGGCAAAACAGGAAGAATGCAAAGAATAAATTCGTTTCTGTTTCAAATATGGAAAAAAAGTAGAAATGATAGTGGCTACTCTAGCAAGGGTGTTTTATAGAGAAAACAGTTGATGATAAAACAATAAATGTATTATTCCTTTTCGGCATCTTTAGGTGTAACATTGAAAATTAAGCACATAGAGTAGTGGCAATTGTTATCAATAGAAATACTTTTTTGGTTTTTCATTTCTTTTCCTTTTTTTTTTGTTTGTTTAAAAAGCTGAACAGTTAATAAGGGACTTAGGTTAGTGTCCTGGGTCTTGTCTAGGCAGGTTTCTTGAGTTTTCTGGTCGTAAGAGGCAGCACAAAGATTTCTCTTAGGGAAATACATTCAAAACCATCCACAGAATCCCTGTGCTACTCTGGCTAGTAAGTATGCAGGAATCAGCATGATTGTTGTCAGAAGTTTTTCTTCTTTGTCTCTATGTCTGTGTGACATGGAATCACAGTTTATAGATAGTCTATAAGAGTCTATCCTATGCTCAGCCCTGCACTTTCCTACAACATGGCAGACTTGAACTAGTGGTCACATGGCCCTGGTCAGACAGGCCTTCCAGTTACTCTTTCTGAGATCTCTTCACTCTCAGGCTGATGGTGACCAAAGCCCCCAGGTCATCTGGAAGTCAATACGTGGACAGAGTTCACACTATCTTTTTGCCACATTGACATTGCGTGTTGTCATTCTTTCTCTTGTCAAATAGACAAGTAACAGAAAAGACACAAACAAATTTTACAGGCAGTAACCGAGTCTCCCCTCCTGCTGCCATAACTTTTAGCATAGGGGAAAATACAACTCGATGCTCATCTTAGAGATTTCCTTCACATTATGGATGTGAACATAAAGGAATTTCTCTTACCAGAAGTCTCTTCCTTCTCTGATCCTCTCTCCAAAGGCACCACATTTCTCTCGAGAGTGTGTCCCAAATGCCTTCTGTCTATGAAGCTCTTTACAAACATTAATAGACAAATGGTTAGTTTATACAAAGCACACATGTATTGCTCTGACATAAGCAGCGAGGAGCCCACAGTTTACATTTTTTGTCTATCTTTTATAAAGGAATGAGAAATCATATTCCAGATGATCCAACCTTTTAAGCTAGAGAGGGAAGGGGTGCAGAAGGAACCCAGACTTGAGAAAGATTTAAATTCGTACTCTTTGTGAGCCAAATATGAATTCTGGCAACCAGGCCTACACTGCTCTTTAGATCAGCCTTGAATTCATTTTCCTACCTCAGTTCTATGCTTTTCTGCCTTGAGCAGACCCCAAAATAATGAACTTATTCTTGAACTTTTAATTTTTAAAAAAAGTATATAATGCACTAATAACAACTATAATGGCCATTAGGCAGACTTGAGTTTTCATATAAAACCCTAAGAAGACAGAGCATTACTGTATGTTTGTGTTTTATCTATTGGCTATGTGTTCTGAATTCTTTATAAGTGATGTGGTATTCAGATTCATATTTTGCATATATATGCTCATATTTTACACAGCCAAATGTCTTGACAATGCCACCTATTGAATTATTTACATCCATTGGAATTTAGGGAGTTTTTGATGAAAAAATTGTGGTGTTTTAATTCCAATTTTATTCAGCATACCTTGTAAAAGGGAAGTATATCGGACACAGGTTTCAACATGGCTGTGAATTCTTTTTCTGCCTCATACTGCTGTTCAACCTTGAGACAGGTGCATAACCTCTCTGGACAACCGTTTCCTCATCTTTAATCAGAAAAAATAAAAGTAGCAACTGAGGGTTAGATTAGATAATTAGTGTAAAGTCTAGTGTTTAGTACATATTGCGGTTGTTAGGTGTGAATGAATTGACTCTAACTCATAGAGATCCTGTGTACAACAGAACAAAACACTTCCCAGTCCTACACCACCCTCATTCACAATGATGGGCTCAGACATGACAGCAATCGTGAGGAGGATGAAGGATGGGAAAGTGTTTCATTCTGTGTCAATCCATCTCTTTGGGGGTGACTTCCTCTTTTTTGATGACCCTTTACTTAAGCAAGCATAATGTCCTTCTTCAGGAACTGGCCCCTCCTAATAACATATCCGAAGTTTGTGAGATAAAGTCTCACCATCCTCAAGTCTAAGGAGCACTCTGGTTGGGCTTCTTTCAAGACAGATTTGTTTTTTGTTCTGGCAGTCTATGGTATTTTCATGTTCTTTCCCAACACCATAATTCAAATACATCAATTCTTCTCCGCTCTTCCTGATTCACATGCATAAAGTCACGTGTATATAAGGTGATTAAAAATACCATGGTTTGGGTTAAGCTCAAAGTGACATCTTTACTCTTTAACATTTTAAAGTGGTCTTTAAACAGCAGATTTGTCTAATGCAATAAATCATTTTATTTCTTGACTACTGCTTTCATGAACATTGATTGTAGGTTTCAAGCTTTGATAACTTCAGTCTTTTCTCCATTTATCATGATGTCATTTATTGGTCTATTTGTGAGGATTTTTGTTTTCTTAATACTGAGTTGTAATCCATACTGAATGCCGTATTCTTTGATTTTCATCGGCAAGTGCTTTAAGTTCTCTTTGGAAGGAAGGAAGGAAGGTTGTGTCATCTGCATATCATCTTCTTCCAACCCTGGTGCCAAGATCTTCTTCATATAGTCCAACTTTAGGATTATTTGCTCAGCATACAGATGGAATAAGTAAGGTGAAAGGATACAACCCCAATTTACACCTTTCCTGATTTTAAACAATTCAGTATCCCCTTGTTCTATTCAAATTACTGCCTCTTGTTCTAGTATAGTTTCAATAGGAGCACAATTAAGTGTTCTATAATTCCCATTCTTTGCAATGTTATTGATATTTTGTTATGAACCACACAGTCAAATGCCTTTGCATAATCAATAAAATACAAGTAAACATCTTTCTGGTATTCTGTACATATTAAATGGTATATAAACACTAGCTTTGTTTTTATTGTTGTTTTCATTTATCACTGAGTTGACCCTAAATCATGATGACCCCATGTGTTCAGAGGAGAATTGCTCTTTCAAGACAGTAACTTTTGGAAGCAGATCACCAGGACTAACTTCCAAGAAACTAACTTTAAGAAGTATTACGTATAAAAGAAGTTTCATATATAGGATGATGACTCCATGTGTGCAGAGTGGAACAGAGCAGATACTATATGTGTGTTTCTATGTGTATCCATCTATCTATGCCTCCTAATGCTCCCAAAGGGAAATCATTAAGAATGCTATAGTTCATTGACACAAAGGAATACTATCCAACCTTTACATGATATTTTTGAAGAATTTTAATAACGGCTGAGAAAAAATGATGAAAAAGTTAAATAAAACATTTTATTCTATGCAGCATGATATTTCTCACACATACGTACACTCACATAGTTCATATAACTCTAAGAAGGTATATATGTATGTTGTTGTTGTGAAGTGCCGTCGAGTCGATTCCAATCCATAGCGACCCTGTGTAGGGTTTCCAAGGAGCAGCTGGTGAGCTTGAACCACTGACCTTGCAGTTCAAATGACTTTGCAGTCTGGTGCATTAGCCCACAGCACCACACCAGAACTATACACACATATTTATACACACACACATACATGCAGTGGTTATTATTATGTTGTGGGATCACAGATGATTTTAATTTTCTTCATTGTTGTTGTTGTTTTGTACCGTCGAGTCTGTTCCAATTCATAGCGACCCTGTACAGGGTTCCCGAGGAGTGGCTGGTAAGCTTGAACTGCCAAATTTGTAGTTCACACTGACTTTGCAGTCCAGCACCACACCAGGACACTTATTTCCAAAATAGGCAGTAATATTTTAATAATAATTACCAAATTTTATAAAATATTTTAAAAAGATATGATGAACTGTTGGTGCAAATGATGTATTAGAGCCGTTACAGCAAGTGTAAAATTGCATGCATGCTTATAGACTTTTCAAAGGGCAAAATGAACAAGAACATGAGTCCTAAAACATTTCCTAGTAGAGAGATGAGTTCTCAAAGGGAGTTAAGACTGGAAATGAGTTAAATAAGCCAAACTAAACACAAATAAGGACAGGGCAGCACAAGACAATGGAGGAAAACCCACAGCTTTTCAGTTTACTAAGCACTTTCATCAGATCTCCAAGGCTCCAGTGTTTTAAAGTTGTGGTACAGTAAATTTCTTTTGGAAAGCCAAGCTACAAAAAATGATTTAGAAAATGAAGACCTACAATAATTCAACCTCTAAATTAAAAAAGGAAATCAAGAACTGATTTTGTGGTTGTTTGTTGTTAAGTACCTTAAAGGGGTTTTGACTCATAGCAACCCTATTTCCAAGGAGGAGTTGGTGGATTTGAAACGCCGACCTTGTGTTTCCCAGTCCAGTGCTTATCCTACAGCACCACACCAGGAGTCCCAAGAACTGATTACTGCTGTTGTTGTTGTTAAATACCATTGAGTCCTGTACACAGTGGCTGGTCAGTTTAAACCACCGACCTTGTAGTCCAATACATGATCCTCACCAGGACTCCAAGAACGGATTGAGTCCCAGCAGTTTTGTTTTTTTTTTTGCTAAGAGTGAGACCATCTCAAAGAACTTGAAACACATACAAACTTTTCAGACTTAACAAGATTCACCCAGTTTGCAGAAAACTATGGGATCTCATTTCAAGCAGCTTCTATTATATTTAAGCACTGGTGTGGCCCTGTGGGTTAATGCACCAGACTGCAAAGCCATTTGAACTGCAAGGTCAGTGGTTCAAACTTACCAGCTGCTCCTCGGAAACCCTATACAGGTCGCTATGGGTCAGAACCGACTCGACGGCACTTCACAACAACAACACAACAACAATGTGGAATTTTGTGGAAAATACAGTTCTGTCTCTGTCTTCTTTCACTCTGCAGCTCTTGGTTTGAGAGTTCCAGCCTCTCTTGCAACATGTCCAGGCATCCCCTGGCCTTTTTCTCTCATGTTTTATCACTGCAACAGAAACATTCTGAAAACTAACTTTTGGTTAAAGTGATTCTTATGGTTTAGGCAAAAGAGAGCCAGAAACCTTTGCTTCTATGGTACACCATGAAGTTGTACCCACTTACAGGTTTTAGTGAAATCCCTGAGTGGCATGAACAGTTAAGCGCTCAACTACTCGAGGAAAGGTTGGCAGTTCAAACCCACCCAGAAGCACCTCAGAAGACAAGCTTGATGATCTGCTTCAGAAAGTCACAGCCTTGGAAACCTATGGAGCAGTTCTACAATCCACACATGGGGTCATATGAGTAGGAACCAACTCTACATCAACAAATAACAACTGGGTTTTGCCAAAACTAGCCATTTCCTAGAATGGGATCATGCATTTAATTTATTTTTATTTCCTTTGTTTTTCTCACCCTGCTTCCCTCTCTTCCTTTCTCCCTTCCTCACTCATCTTTACAAGCACTCACTTAATAACTTTAGCAAGCACCTACTAGGTGCCACCCACTAGGAATAAAAAGATGCTTAAGACATGCACCTTTATTCATATTATAATTTTACTATCTTTACCTTAGCTACCAATAGAATTCTAGTATTCGTGTAGACGCTGACATTTATTAGATATCTGCTATGTGTTAGGTACATTCATTGAGCTTATTTTACTTAATTCTATCACCCACCCAGGGGGAGATATTATAACCATTTGTACAATACAGATGATGAAGTTAGGCTCAGAGGATTTAAATATCTAAAGTCGGTTCATATGAGGATGGGTCAAGATTTTATTCTGATTTTTCTGAGTCCAAGATCAATGCTTTCCCACCGTGCCTGCATGTTGGCTATGAAGTACTTTTCATACTTTTATGCTCTTAAGGAGCGCTGGTAGCGTAGTGGTTACGAATCGGGCTGCTAACCTCAAGGTTGGCAGTTCGAAACTACCAGCTGTTCCATGGGAGAAAGATGAGACTTTCTGTTCCAGTAAAGATTTACAGCCTCGGAAACCCTGTACAGGGTTGCTATGAGTCGGAAACAACTCCACAGCACATAACCACCACCACCTTTTATATGGAGTCCTGATGTGGTGCTGTGGGTTAATGCACCAGACTGCAAAGCCGTTTGAACTGCAAGATCTATGGTTCATGCTCACCAGCTGCTCCTTGAAAACCCTATACAGGGTCGAGTCGATGGCACTTAACAACAACCTTTTGCATACTTGGAGGCACATGGGTTGTGCACAGTAAATGTTTGAATGGAAGCAGGCTTCAAATGGACTGATTGATTCCTCCTTTCCCATACTTGTAAGCATTATTCAGAATTAACACATGCACATGTATTTTTTAATTTAGGAAGCCGGTAAACAGTTTACTACTTATGTGACAGCAAGGTAGACAAGCTGGTTACAGAAGAAAGACAGGACACAAAAATCCTCAGTGTACAAATGATGGATCAGGAGTATGCTTGAAATGATGATACAAAGATAGCAGTCTTTGTTTTAATTTTGACAAATTAAAACACAAAACAAAACACCAAAATGGATAGAGAGTAGTCTAACAAATATCCTATATTCATGACCCAGAAATGAAAACTGCCATTTTGTCCTGTTTTTCTCAAGATTAAAAAAGTAAATAAACAAACCACACAGCATTATGAAGTTGAACTCTCCTTTGTATGCCATCCCCCAGTCTCCATCCACCATCAAAGGTCTGAGTCCTAAGAGAATAGTTTGCACATTTTTGTGAACACATGTATCTTCCTGAGAATGTATACTATTGTTTTCAGTACTTATTATAAAATATACAGAATAGCGTCTTATTGCAACTTGTACTTTCTTTGAGATATCAGCAGGTTTTTGAGCTCTATGTTGAAATACAAAACTCCAGTCAATTTTTTTTTTTTTAAAGCAGTATAGTATTTTGTCAAATGGGTAAAATAATTTCTTATGCGTTTCCTTACTTCCGTTAATGGACACCAAGATTGTTATAAACATTGTAATAGAAGACTTCACACAAGTTTCTACTCCTTATATAAGTGCTCAAGGTCCTATAAGGTATTTACTTAAAACTGGAATAGCTGGGTA
>NW_006408522.1:44308068-44320268 GCF_000296735.1 Chrysochloris asiatica
CTCCTGTAAAGATTTACACCCTCGGAAACCCTGTACAGGGTCGCTATGGGTCGGAACCGACTCGATGGCACTTAACAACAACAACAACAACAACCCTCTGAAATATCTATGTACTTCCATTAACACTCTCATCAGCAATGCATTTCAGTAAGTGGCCCTGTAGGATAAGCACCTGATCATAAGGTCAGTTTGAACCACAAGGTCAGTGGTTCAAACTCACTAACCACTCCTTGGAAACCCTATACAGGGTCACTACGAGTTGGAACCGACTTGACGACACTTAACAACAACAACAACCTACTCTTCTTAATACCAGATATGGTCAAACATTCAAATCTTTGTTATCTGATAAATGAGCCAGCTAACATCTTTATTTCAGATTCCATTTCTCAAAATTACTAGCGTAACTAAGCATCTTTTTGTATGCTTGACAGTTATTCAGCTTTCTTTCTTGGTGAATTACTATACTTTAAAAATTGTAGTTTCCCCCAGTGGCTCATTTATGTGTGTGCTTTTAATTTATAAGAGGAATCCATTCTAGATATGAATCATTTACCTGTCCTTTTACCGTTGCAAAGATCTTTTTAAAACACTGTCAACTTAATTATTTATTTTTATTTAGAAATTCCAAATGTACAATGGGCTTTATTCTTTTAAATCCAATGCAAGGTGGCAGACATAGTCTCTGCAACTGGCTGAACAACTTCTGTCCATCTAAGCAAAAAACTTCTCTGAAAAGTTCTTGAAAGTTCATTCCACTGGAGAGTAGGCCTCTCTTAGCAGCTTGTGAGCCAGACAGTGACAAATACATTATATACATTGGTGAGCAAACCAAGAGAACGTGATCAGGATCTACAATTCTCACAATAGCCCCAAAGCAGTTTGAAAGCAGTTTCATTAAAAATAATAAAGTGATCAGTGTTTGTTGTTGTTGTTAAGTGCTGTCGAGTCCGTTCTGACTCAAAGCAACCCAGTTTAGGGTTTCCAAGGAGCGGCTGGTGGATTTGAACCACCAACCTTGTATTTCAAACAGACCTTGTGGTTCAGTGCATTATCCCATTTTGAATTTAAAATTTTTAAGTTGACAGCATCCAGTCATTAAGTGCAGAATTCATATTTTTCATTATGCTTTAAGAGTTCTGAGAAGTTTTCACTCACTCTTCTGCCTGGATAATGGTTTGTGCCGCTGATTGAGTGTGTGGAAATGCAAACAGGAGACAAACAGCTGAGCTATCTATATACAGATATACTAGACGACAAGCTCTGTGAAGTCAAGTTCTGTGCTTATTATATCCTCTACATTTGACTCAGTTGGCAATCTAGTTGCTGTTGTTGTTGTCAGTGCCATTGAGTCAGTTCTGACTCATAACGACCCTGCGTAGGTTTTCCAAGGAGTGGCTGGTGGATTTGAACCACTGACCTTTAGAATAGCAGTCCAGTGCTTATCCTATAGCACCACACCAGGACTCGGATAATCCAATGCTGTTATTGTTGTTACGTAGGTTTCTGAGGAGTGGCTGGTGAGTTTGAATCGCCAACCTTGCGGTTCCTGGTGCGGTGTTGTGCGTTAATGCGCTGGACTGCAAAGCCAATTTGAACCACAATGTTGGTGGTTCAAGATCACCAGCCACTCCTCGGAAACCCTATACAGGGTTGCTATGGGTCAGAACTGACTCAACGTCACTTAACAACAACAAACTTTGTAGTTCAAACTGACTTTGTGGTTCAAATCAAACTTGTGGTCCAAGCCCTACAGTGCCACATCAGGGCTCAGATAATCCAGCGGTCAGTGGAAATGTGTTGACTATTCTCAATGATCAAAACTACTGACTGAATCCTAATTGTGTTATGATCTATTGCTTGATATCATCAAAAGGGACCAAGATGGATAAAGTCCCTGTCCTCATGAAGCTTAGTATGAGTGACAGTGGAAACTGTAACACCAGGCAGAGATAAATGTAGCGTAGTGGTTACAAATTGGGTTGCGAACCTTACGGTCAGTGGTTCGAAACTACCAGCCACTCCGCAGGAGAAAGATGAGGCTTTCTACTCCCATAAAGATTTACACCCTCGGAAACCCTGTACAGGGTCGCTATGGGTCGGAACTGACTCGACGGCACTTAACAACAACAATAACAAGAAAAACAATACAATGAAATAGGCCAGAAAGTTATATGTGGAGGGAACTAGGGGTGTTTCTATTGCTGATAATGTGGTCTGAATAGCCTCTTGAGGAAAGGTCATAGTGATCATCAACAGCATTTACAATGGAGAGATTCAGTTATAAACCAATTGTCATGAACTATCTTCCAGCTCATAGCAATCCATATGTGACAGAGTAAATCTGTACTTCGTAGGGTTTTCAGCTGCTGATGTTGCAGAAGTAGATCTTCTAACACATCTCCCAAACCTCCAACTCTGTTAACAGCAGAGTAGCTTAACCTTGGCACCACTCATGGACTCCAGGATAGAGATAGATAAAACTAGTTAGGGTTCCAAAACAATTCTTCCAATTCAGGAGGTAAGCTCCACCACATTCTGTTTTTCTTTCAGGCAGTTAGTATGAGCCTTGAAAAAATTTTTTCTTTTTAACTAAAACACTGAGTTGTAATATATGCTACCATCTGAAGAAGCTAATGACCTTGTAAAATATGCTCTCTTTGGGGGATAGTTTAAACATCAAGAGAACAGTTGGTTCGGTTAGGTAAGGTTATGTTGTGGGCTTTGACTAAACTGTCACTCGTGTGTATTTTTAACTACCTATCTTTCTGGTGTTAGAAAAAGTACAGTCGAATGCTCCTTAGAAGTCAGGATGGTGATGTCTCATACTTCAGACATGGTATTAGGAAGGACCAGTCCCTGGAGAAGGACACCAAGCTTGAGACAGAGAAGGGTCAATGAAAGGAGGAAAATCCCCAATGAGATGGACTGACACAGTGGCGGCAGCAATGAGCTCCAACTAACAATTGTGAGGGTGGTGTAGGGGAGGGCAGTGTTTCACTCTGTTGTGCACAGGGTCACTCTGAGTCGGAATGGACTCCACAGCACCTTAACAGCGTATTTCTGGGAACCCACTCCAACTCCAACTGCCAGGTCGCTGGTTTAAGCTCACCAGCTACACCTTGGAAACCTCTACAGGGTCGATCAGGGTCAGAATAGACTCCACGACACTTTAACAAAAAGAACTCTAACAACAAAAAGTCTTTGAGCCATGATTAATGTTCACATCCTGCAGGCACTGATAAGCTATGGCTCATGAGATGATTTACCAAAATTTTATTGAGAGACACATCAAGTAGCAGCACTTAGCTCACATATGAAAATTGCTGTTTGTACAAATAAAACAGAGGAGTTCTATTCTCTAGCTATTCGTTTAGTGCCAGCTTCCTTCTTGCTTCAAATATTTTATTTAAAAAAAATCAATTTCAAGTTCTTAACAGTGTCTAGTAGGTGTTCAAGGTTATTAACCTCCCCTCCCCCCCTTTTCTAGTTCTTCCTCAAAGAGAAAATATTCTGTTTTGTTTTCTTTCCCCTTTTAGCCATGTATTTAAATCCACAGATGTTTCACATGTACCTTTTGATGGGATTCATTGTTTTGTTTCTTTTGCTTTAGTCTGTACAGGCGCCTTCAAATTTTCCTTCTGTTACAAATCTTTTTCAAAGTCAGCATTGGACTTGTCTGATGGATCGGGTTGATTTTTGCGGTGCACACAAAACCTCTTTGAGGAACCATTCAGTGATCACGCGAAGAGAACAAACGAAAGTGTTCGCTCATCTTTCGAAAAAAAACCTATTTATACAGTTGGTGTGTTCTTCAAGCATATTCATCGAGTTCTTAGTGATCAACACAGAATATGACATCAGTTTTCACGTACATAGGGTTTTGTCTGACATTCCTGTAAAGTTATTTTCTCGTTTGATGTTTTGTTTTCCTGACTTATTCATTGTTAATATGCTACAGAAAACCCCTTGTCGCCTTGGCGATTGTTCCCTCCCTTTTAAAGATCCTTTAGCAATGGAAGCCTGGACTTTTGGAGTCCTTTTAGGTTATTCTCCTCGGTTACTCCCCTCTCTATACCCACAGCCAGCCGAGGCCGCCGGCAGCTGAGCTGAAACAACCGTGGCAGGCGAGGAGAGGTGGGTGTCTTGTTGGCGACAAGACTCTTGCTGGCGGCGGGCGAGCCCGCCGGGGTTAACGGGTCGCCGGGGTCAGCGCCCTCGAAGTTGGGGGCCTCCGACGGAGCCGCGTCGGAGCCGCAGCGACCACTCGACCAGAGTC
Organism: Chrysochloris asiatica; assembly: GCF_000296735.1. Classification (NCBI taxonomy): domain Eukaryota; kingdom Metazoa; phylum Chordata; class Mammalia; order Afrosoricida; family Chrysochloridae; genus Chrysochloris; species Chrysochloris asiatica. The sequence goes on from NW_006408522.1 coordinate 44,312,348, forward strand.
CCGCAGCCCCTCGCCCTCCAGGGGAAAACAATCGCTTCATCTGTCGCGATCTCACAGGGATCTTGCTTTTCCCGGTGCTGTCTCCAAGACAGAAGGCGAAGCGGAGCGGGGCGAGAGGAAAAGCCCAGGCCTGGGGCGGAGGAGGAATGAGGGGCCGGGAGCCGGGGGGATTTCCTCCCTCGCTTCCCCCTCCAACGGGAGCGGAAAATGTGATTTGCTGTGCATTCCAGGCGCGGTTCCCTGGGGTGACCTCTCCCAGCCGGCCCGGGCGGGGGGGAGCAGACAAAGAGGCGAGGCGGGCGGAGAGGGGACCCCGCGGGGAAGCAGGAGGGGTGCGGGGGGCGGGGGCAGTACCGGGAAAGGGGGCGGATAGCGGGTCCGGCGGCGGCAGCCGCGGCTTCTGGCCAATGGAGAGGCGCGGCCCTGGGCGCTGCTCTCCGCCGCCGGCATTTAAACCAGAGACGGCGCAATGCCTGGCACTCGGTGCGCCCTCCGCGGACCGGGCGACCCAGCGCGCAGCTGGAGCGTAGCTCTCAGTCCTGCTGATCCCGCGCCAAGTCCGGGCGGCTCAGGCCGCGCCGCACGCAGCGCCACGCGACGAGAGCGCAAGCCCCGAAGACCCGTCGCATTGACAGGTGAGCGAGGAGGCAGCAGTAAGTGACGGGGTTCGGGTCAGCAAACGACGCCAGCGCTCGGTTCCGTGCAGACCCGCTGCAGCCCTCCCTGCTCGTAGGCCCAGACCCAGGGGCGGCGCCGCTAGGTCTTTCTTGCCAGGGTTGCGGCTGCTGTGACCTCCAGGCGCGAGGTCGACTGGTAAAGTTAGGGAGGGTGTTAAGGAGGACGGGGAGCGGTATGGCCCCCCATCCCATTTGGATCCCTGGAGCCCTGTTAGCACGCTTTTGGTGCTCGTGGGAGCCTCGCCTGTGAAAGGTGTCCACACGGCGAGGCCACCAGTGGGACCGCGGGAGCAGCGGGAGAGTGAGTGGGGGACGCGAGAACCTGCGACTTGCCGCAGATGACTGGACAAGGCAAGTCCCCATGTGTCTAAGGTACTGCTCTGGTGCTGGTGACGTTTTGAGGCGCTCATCGGAGCTCTATGAACACCCCTGTTGTAGGCTAGAGGGTCCAGAGAATCGGGATTTGGCCCATTCACCCATCCCGGAGGTGAGATGGAGACGCGCGCTGTGTAGAACTGAACCGTTGCTTCCCGGCGCGGTGGAAAGCAGGGAGTTGAATTTGTGGCCAGCAGGAGTGGGTGCGCGGCCCAGACGCCGAGACCTGCGAGCCTGCAGTGTTCACCCCTAGACACACTTAGGGCTGGCTGCGCACACACGGTTGCTTAGTTCCCTTAACTAAACCTTTCCCGGTTGCACGAGTGCCTTGTGTGAACTCCGTCAGAGAAGCTAGGTCCCTGCGAGGGGCAGGTACTACTGGCCAAGTCCCCCTTTAGCAGATACCACAACCTCTGCTCTAGTGGCCCCAACCTCACCTCTCTCCCTGTGCTTCACGGCTAGCGACGGTCGACGCGGGACTGAAGGGGGAAAGGCTGGTCTCTGTCTCAGACTCGCGTGTCGTCCAGGTCTTCACGCACCGCTTTGCCTTGCCCACCCCACTAGGTCCTTTGCAGCTTAAGGGGAGAAGCCAGGGGACCGTCGGGGCTGTCATCTCGTGGGTTGGATGTACTTGTAGACTGATGGCTCTGGATGAACAGATGAGTTCACCGCTCTTGCATGGCATTATTGTCTTCTGCCTCCAGTTCCCTCTTGGGGACTCCCCAGCCAGGCGTTTCTCCACACGGGACTCAGGCTAAGGTCCTCAAGAGCTACGGAGGGAGGACAGAAGTTGACTAACCACTGCTGTGAAGTTCTCTGCGCGCGTCCAGAGGTGGCTTGAATGCGTTCTCTTTGCTGAGCCTGGCTGCTGAACCCGGCAGACTCGGAATCTTGGCTCTCTTTTAGACAGAAATCTCACTTCGACGTTAGGGGTTAAAATTGCTTCTTAAATCGTTCCAGAGAGGGGGCAGAGAGGCGACCATAGGTAGGTAATCGGATCTCCTGCTGGGAAGAGCAAATCCGAGCGGTGTGCGCGTCTGTTTATGTTCCCTTTGGAGATCGTGCCAGGATACTAGTTGAATAAAACAATCTATTGTGTTAAGTGGGTCACAAGGGTTTTGAGCTATCCCAGGGACCCCCAAATAGTGTTTTGTTTTGTTTTGTTTCTGGCTGTACACACAAGTTAAATAAATAGCTTAGACGAGGTTAATATAACCCTGATCCCAGGGTGAGGAGTCTTCTTTCACCCGTACATCTCTCCCCCACTTTTATTTTTTATTTTTGGAAGGGAGGGGGTTATGAGGACTTGAAGAGATGGACTTTTCAAAGCAAGGAAGAAAAACTGTTAAGAAAACTACAGATTCTCATCTCTCCCAGAACACATCACAAAGCTATACAATCAAACTATCACTGGATAAACAATCTCAGGAGAGTCGATTCCGAAGTGATAGTAACAGCTAATTACGTATGGATTCTTTACAACTGTAATTGCAATGTGCCAGTGTGTGTGTGTGTGCATGTGTGTGTGTTTAACCTGCAGGTCATTCCAGGAATTAGAGTACTTTATAAACTTTGTAATTTCACAGGCTTCCTATTTTCTTAAAAGTGCATTTTGAACCAAATGTTTTGGTAACCCACCATCTGTAGGAAATCCAGGTTGGCTAATGTAGCCTTAATCTCAGTGTCTACACATGGAAGACTTGAAGATTAGAAACCTCTTATTTCCCCCCATGTCCGAATGAGACGGGTCTGCCCTGTCTTCTAAACTAAAGGTGATTATTCATGAAAGTGATAAAATTGAGTTAAGTACTAACTTAATTTGAATTTAAGTATCAAGTATTAAAAGTAATAAAATATCAAGAATTTTTATGTCACAGACTCTTCTCCCAAGAAATTCTGGTGGACAGTGAAGCTGTGGAGTTGTAGAACATGGAAGTCAAGTTTTATGTACAGGAAAGGGGAAGGTAAAGGAGACGACTGCTGTATCTAATCCAAAGGCAAGTGTCACGAGCTTGTGCGTTACATCTGCAAGGGATGTTCTTTAGTTTTAACGTATGCTCTTAGAACTGCAAAGCACAACAGGCATGCCTGAGACAAGAGAAGTCTTTTTCTTCATATGTTAGCATGAAGCTACAAAATAGATAATTATTTGATTTACAATATTCTTCAAGCCCCACTGCCTTGGAAAACAAATCCATGTGTTCCTTCTTAAATATTGTCCTGGTTGTCAATAGAATAGTGGTTAAAAACATGTGCTCAGGGCTTCACATCTTGCCTTTCTCACTTGTGAATTGTGTGACCAAGGACAAATTCCTAACTTTGCCTGAATCTGGAGTTCCTGATCAGTAAAAGGAAGATTATATTAGCGATCTCAAAGGTTGTTGTGAAAAATAAATGAAAAAATTCAATCCGAATGTTAGCATCATGCCTAGCATAGTTGTTGTTGTTAAGTACCGTTCTGACTCATAGTGACCCTGCACAGGGTTTCCGAGGTTGCAGATCTTTATGGGAGCAGAAAGCCTCATCTTTCTTCCGTGGAGCCAGTGGTAGTTTCGAAGTGCTATTTGAGATCATAACCGCTACAATCATTAGGGTTCAGAAATAGAGGTTAGCCCTTAGTAGTAGTAGTGATGTTGGGAGAATTAGTAATAATGTGCGGCATATACTGCACAGGAGTTCGGAATTAAGTCCCAAATCTCATCCACACAATGACTAATACGCAGATTTTAATATACTGCAGATCTAGAACTTGTTGACTCTCAACAGTGGTCTTTTGTTGTTGTTGTTAAATGCCATCAAGTTGATTGCAACTCATAGCAACCCAAATAAGGTTTCTCAGGCTGTAAATCTTAAAGCAGCAGAAAGCCTCATCTTTCTCTTGTTGAGAGGCTCGCAGTCCAGTGCTTATCCTACAGAGCCACTGTGCTCCCATAGTGGCATTTAGTGAACACTTAATATCTATTCCTTGTAACTCATTTCCTGTTGATCTCAAGAACTGTATGGTGGTGGTGGAGTCGGTTCCGATCCATAGCGACCCTGTATAGGGTTTCTGAGGCTGTAAATCTTTACGGGAGCAGAAAGCCTCATCTTTCTTCTGTGGAGCCAGTGGTAGTTTCGAACTGCTGTTTGAGATCATAACTGCTACAATCATTAATTTCGCTAAAAAATCTTCAGTGAACATAGAGCACCTGAGATACTTAACCACCCGGTGGATTTCTCCCTGCTCTATGCAATGTTGGGCCCCAGTTTGCATTTTTAGTGGATTACAAGCGGGACTGCTAAACTCAAGGTTGGCAATTAGAATTTACCAGTCACTCCATGGAAGAAAAATGAGACCTTCTGCTCCCGTAAAACTTTATAGCCTCAGAAACCCTATACAGGGTTTCTAAGAGTTGGAACTGACTCAACAGCCAACAACCACTACCACCGGCTTGCTTTTGCCTAAACTTGAGAGGAGCATGTAGAGAATTGTATTCTATCACTTGCAGTGTTCCAACAATTAACTTTTAAAAATCATCTTGGTGAGAATTGTCTGCGGTGAAAATCAATGCAATATATCTTTATATAATTTCTAAAAGTTGATTCTCTTTTTAAAAATGAACAGTTAAAAACAACTTTCCTACTATTTCCTATCTACTTCTACTTTGTTATGGGTCGGAATCAACTCGACGGCACGTAACAACAACAACACGGCACACAGCAGCAGCAGTAGGATTTTGTTCTGACAAAAAGAAACAGATGGTTCTAAGACATAGGCTACACCTAGGGTACCTGCTGTCACTTTCAGTCTATTTGACATTGAAGAAAATATGTATGGTGTACCTGTTTGATCTCTTTCTAAAACTTGATTCATTAACTTAATCAAAGGTCCAGGTACTTACATCTGACTTCCTTACCATGTTCTTTATTGCATTTCCTACTCAAACTTCCATTTAACTGATTTGAATGGACTTGTTGACTAAAATGAGAAATTCATGAGAAAAGTGCAGAAAAGAGCTGGCCTAAACTTTACCGAAGACCTCAGATTCCACTCTTGTGGATACAAGAACACTGGAAACAGGTTATACATACTACTTTTATTTCTGAGTTCCCCGGAATTAGAAGAGGCGTTTTTAGCGCCCACCTGAGGATAGAAATAAATCACATGAACTGCAAAGTACAGATTGGTTAATATGGCGTATCCTGCTTGCAGATGTTTACTTTTTTGTTTCTTCTAAATGTATTCTATTGTTGTTTTGACTATACACAACAAAACATACTGTATTTTTATGTAAACAACACATATGTTATATGAGCTTTGTAAACCACACAATCCTCTTGTGTGTTACTTTCCTATGTATACTATGCAAGTGTGCTCATTATTCGTGTGGGTGAATTGTTGTTAAGTACCATCTAGTCTGTTTCAACTCATAGTGATCCTTTGTAAGTTTTTCTGTGGAGCGGCTGGTGGGTTTGAACTGGCAGCCTTACAGTAGACAGCCCAGTGCTTCTCCTACAGCACCACACTTCAGCACACCCATTCAGTAGTTTCTGCATATACTATTTAGTGATATTAGTTACATTCTTTGAGGTGTGCAACCATTCTCATCCTCCCTTCTGAGTTGTTCCTCCTTCATTAACAGAAACTCACTGCTCCCCCCAAGCCCCCACATTTCCTATCTAATTTTTCAAGTTGCTGCTGTGTATTTAAAATCCTATATTGAGGTTCTTAAAAAAGCATAATTCTCAATGAAGACATTTTTTACTACTTAAGCTAGAGTCCTAGTGTGGTGCTGTAGGATAAGCACTGGACCCCAAGCTCGGTTTGAACCACAAGCTCGGCAGTTCAAACTCACCAGCCACTACTTGGGAACCCTTATACAGGGTTGGAACCAACTCAGTGGCACTAACAGCAACATTGTTCAATTGTTGATTTCAGGGGATATTTTTGGGTTAAGTTTTAAAGATTATTTCAGGATAATAGTTTCAGGGGCTCATCTACCTCCTGCCTCCACAAGGTCTAGAGTTTGTAAGAATTTGAAGTTCTGTTCTGCATTTTCCCTCTCTTGATTTTTCTATGAAATCTTTGATCAAAATGTTCAGTAATGGTAGCTGGGAACCATCTAGTTAATTAGGTCTCGTGACAAAGGAGATAGTGGTCCATGGAGGCAATTAGTCATACATTCTGTATCCTCCTCCTTCTCCTGTTCCTCCTTCCTCTGTTGTTCTAGGCAAATAGTGACCAATGTGCCTTGACTGCCCACTTGCAAGCTTTAAAGACCCCAGGCACTGCACAATGAACTAGAAGATAGAACAGAAGCACTAAACATGTTATTAGGCAACTAACCGGGATGATGCTAAGCCTCGAAACTAAGGAACCAAACTCCATGAGGTGTTTAGTTATTGTTGTTGTAAATGTATCTGTCACATACTTGTTAATTCAACTTTTCACAAACGTATTACTTATTAACAGTAATTATTTTAATTGGCTGTGCAACCCTACCCTTAATGCGATTTTCCATCACTGTTAATCCCACATCCACCCTCTTTCCTACCCTTAGAAACCACTAATAAACGTTAGTCTCTGTACATTTGCCTTTTCTTGTCTGTTTATGAGTGAGGTCATACAATATTTGTCCTTTTGTGTTTGGCTTATTTCACTTAGCATAATGTCTTCAGACTCCATCCACACTGCAGGATGTATCATGATTTAATTTCTCCTGCAGGCTGAGCAGTATACCATTGTATATATGTACCACGTTTTGTTTATCCATTCATCTATTGATTGTAATTTAGGTTGTTTCCACCTTTTGGCTGTTTTTAATTCTGTTGTTGTTAGTGCCGTCAAATCTGTTCTGACTCTTAGCAACCCTGTAGAGGATTCCCAAGGAGCAGCTGGTGGGTTTGAATCGCTGGCCTTGTGGTTAGCAGTCCAGTGCTTATCCTACAGTACCACACCAGGACTGGTACTAGTAAACATTGGTGTATGTTTCTTTTTGAGTGTCTGCTGTCTATAGATTATGTATCTAGGAGTGGAGGTGCTAGGTCACATGGTAGATCTGTTTTTAGTTTCTTGAAGAACAACCACACTGTTTCCACAAAGGCTTTACCATTTTGCATTCCCATCAAGCAATGCTTCCAATTTCCCTGCATCCTTGCCAACATTTATTATTTTTTGTTTTATTTTTAGTTTTTTGAATCGTAGCCATCCTAATGGACAGATGTTAAGTTTTGATCATTAAAGGAAACCCAAAATGGTCAGGTAAAGAAGGCCTACTCTGGGAATATTTTTGTTCTATAGGGCAAATGGATTGGAAGGGACTAGAGTGTTAAAGAATAAAGATGTAGGAGTGAAGAAGTAGGGTGAAATTTGCTGGTGTAGAATAATTGTTTAAAAAAAAAAAAAAGCTCGCCATGAAAATAAGATCACATTACTTGGAGAAGCAGACATTAAGGGGAAGTTGAGTCATGTTTTGAAAAGATGGATAATAGTCTGCAAAGGAGACTCAAGGGAGGCCGTTGTGGGGCATCTTGATGTGCTCTGAGTCTTTGAGATGCAGCTTTAACTTAATGATGTGGATCACTTCACAAAGGAAAATTACCAGAAAATGTTTGCAACTCATGCGGGGTACCTATGAGCCAAAACTGACTAGATGGCATATATATATATATCTCCATCCATAGTGTAGAATGTACCATGACTTCATTTCTCTCACCAGCTGAGCTGTGTTCCATTGTGCATATACATAGTCCTGGTGTAGTGCTGTAGGATAAGCATTAGACTGCGAACTAAAGGTCAGTGGTTCAAATCCACAAGCTGCTCCTCAGAAACCCTGTTCAGGGTCGCTTTGAGTCAGAATCGACTCGAAGGCACTTAATTGATATATATA
>NW_006408522.1:44320713-44325529 GCF_000296735.1 Chrysochloris asiatica
AGACTCGATGGCGCTTGACAACAACATATATATATGTTGTCAAGCGCCATCGAATCAGTTCCGACTCATAGCGATCCTGTATAGGTTATCCTACAGCACCCCACCAGGACTCAGTCTAATATTTAATGTTTGCTGTTGTTAAGTGCCATCAAGTCAGTTTCAACTCATAATGACTTGGTATACGGTTTCCAAGGAGTGGCTGGTGAGTTTGAACCTTCGACCTTGCAGTTCAAATGGTCACACCATAGTAGTGGGTAAAAACTTGCAGTTTGAAAGCACAACAGGTAGATGGTTTGTTCTTTGAGGGCCCTGAAACACTTCAGATGTTCTGTTTCATCATTTTAAATGTGGACAAGGATTTCTGATAAATGTTTTTTCTCTGCCATAACAAGGAGAAAACATTATTTGAACTAGATAATCAACATGATGTTATCCAAAACTACTTTACCTTATTTACATGATAAAAATAGGAATCATTTTAGGCTTACATACATGTGTTGATAAAGAAAATCCAAAAACAAAACCTAGGTACATAGGCTCTTCACTTACTTGCTTTCCAAAGATAGTGAATACCAAAAGATATCACTGACAACCAAAAGAGATTCAAAATAAAGAGAAAAAGGATATATATATATATATTTAAATGGCGCAGGGTACCCTGTTAGGTGTTGATGTGATAATTAGAAAACAGTCCTTGTCCTAAAAGAATTGACATATTCTTGATTTTCTCCATGCCTATGATATTTACGAAGTGCAAATTATCTGGTGTGGATACAATAGGAATTTCTAGAGCAAAACATTGCTATTTCCATCACTGAGTAATCAAGACCAGTTTGGGGGTGGGGAGTGCAGGGTGACATAACCATAGTGGGCTGACAGAGACTTGGTACCAGAACTAATTCTAGTTCTTTTCCCCTTATGCTTACTCATTAACATAATCAGTATCTTCATAGCAGTGCTGCCCTCTGAGAAGCTGAGGTCTCTGTTGATTGATTGAGACTCTTGAAGTTAGCCTTTACTTCTCTCTGACTATGTTTGAGTACTCAAAAGCTTCACAATCAGCACCTAAGATCTTTAAAGAGTAGGCATTTAAAAAAGCAAAAACCAAAAGGCATTTCATAATATTTTCCAGAGCTAATAAATCTTGTTTTGAGAAAAATTTAACTTTTGTGAAACAAACAAAACCCACCAGACTGCCTGTCATTCTAGATCCCACTGGCTTATGGGGTATGTGTGTTCCCCGAGGAACAGAAAGTTGGTCCAAATGAAAACTAATAACCACAACTAATTCTGAATTTACTGTTTTATTGTTGGTTTCTGCCATAGTGGAAAAAATTACTTCAATTAGAAAATAAAATCCACAGCATCCAACTTGAGATGAGGTGAAATGTAGTGGATATTGGAGTTTTCTTAGAGAAAAAAAGGAGAAGTATTAGGAAGGTACCTAGACTAGAAGGGGCTTGTCGTACTGTGAGTAAGTGATCAAAAATATTATATTTGACTCCACTCTCATTTGCATTTTAAAAGGCAAAGAATGGAAACCCTGAAAATTAATGTGTTCCACAGAAATAATTCATTTAATGAGCCCCACTCTGTAAGCTAGAAACTGAGGACATGATTAATACAACCGTAAGTATCTCAGCTATTCATAAGATTTTCAGTGACTAAATATTCGGAAGTATTTCGTTACTCCTTCTTCCTTGGAAGAAGTGCAGCCAGAGTGCTCCTTGGAGGCCAGGATGGCCAAACTTTGTCTCTCATACTTCGGACATATTGTCAGCAGGGACCAGTCCCTGGAGAAGGATATCATGTTTGGTAAGGTGGAGGGTCGAGAAAAAGAGGAAGACCCCCCAGCAAGATGGATTGACAAAGTGGCAGCATCAATGGGCTCAAGCATGGCAACAATAGTGAGGTTGGCCCAGAATTGGGCAGGGTTTCATTCTGTTGTACATAAGGTTGCTATGAATCGGTACTGACTCAATGACACCTAACAACAACAAAATGTATCTCAGACTAGGTTTTTACTTCCATAAGAGATATGAAAATGATAGAAACGTTTATAACAAAGAGAGTTCTTATCCTGTCAGGAAACAGAAAATTGCATTTTTGGACTATTGCTTGAAGGAGGGGATGGCCTCATGAAATGAATTGTCATGGACTTTGACAGTTCTCAGTGTCCCATGGGCTGTTATGAGGACGGGCTTCAGGGCCATAAGCTAACAGTACTAAATTGGACCGAAGGCCATTTGTCGTATGTATGGGAGACATCTGTGGGTATATACCTAGGACTGCCTTTTGTGTGCCTCCTTTGAAATGGGCAGTGATTGAATTCTATTTCAAATTCTGGCCCCAAATTGCATAAACAATAGAAATTGTGAAAGCTTCTCAAATTTACAATGTATTTTCCCAGGAAATGGCTCAAGTTATCAAGGTCGGTCTCTAGAGAAAATCAACACTGTTTAGTAACTAGACTTTTCAAGTAACTGATCTATCACAAAGACAAAGCAAGGCTATTAATTTTTGTTGTTGGGGCAAAAACGACCCAGAAGAACAGGGATGCTGTAGCACAAACTGAGAAAACCCAGGGAAATTGAGAGTTGGAGTTGGAGCTAAATGTCACATTATCAGTTCTAATCTTGAACTTGCCCCCAAAGTATTATGTGAATGTTAGAAACCTGGTACAATTTAGGGAACTTTTAGTTTTAATGTTTAAGTATATTAATTCCACATTTTTCTTGGGTTGAATGACTTTTTGTTTGCCAGGACCTGTCCCTCAGAGAATGTAGATGAAATATTGCCTTTGTCTTTGAATAATTGCTCTAGCTAATAATGCTAACATACAATTGTGGGGTAGGATTATAAATTTGCTATTAAATTGCACTTATTTAATAGTAACCTTAGAAGGGGATCCTTGGTGTGGTGTTGTAGGATCAGCACTGGACAGTGAACCACAAGGTCAACAGTTCATACTCACCAGCTGCTCCTTGGAAACCCTATACAGGGTCGCTATGAGTTGGAACCGACTTGACAGCCCTTAACAACAACAAATTTTATGAGGTTACTATTAAATTCCTTCTTTTTATTATCAAGAGCCCTAATGGTGCAATTGTTAAACGATTGGTTGCTAACCTAGCATTTGGTGACTCCAACTCACCTGCAGGACCTCTGGAGAAAACATCTTGCATTCTGCTCCCACGAAGATGACAGCCTAAGGAAGCCCTGTGAGGGCAGTTCTACTGTGTCCTCTAGGGTCACTGTAAGTCGGAATCCACTTAAAGTGCACACACCACCACCAACAGTGATTGTCATGGTAGTACTTGTACTGGTGTGAAGAAAAAGACCAGGGATGTAGGTGCCTTATAGCTGGGTTCTGGAAGGGAGGATGGGGATGGAAAGGTTCAGCTCAGATTGGTGTGATGTCCAGAAGAGGGAGGCCTCTGTGAGGACCTTGAAACTGCATTCATTCAAAAGAAGATCCTTCCACACTTTAGTAATTCCCTCTGTGCCTGAAACAAGTGCTATTGGTCTTATCAGGGAAGCAGACTTACTGAATCCAACCTGCATTTATCAATAGTCATCGCAGGTGATGACTCATCTGCATATTTGAGTTTGAGAAGCATTGTCCTAGGAGAATCTTAGTTGGAACACCTCTCTAGCACTCTCCTTTTAATAAAGATGCTTCTCTTGCTCTTCCTCCTTCTCTGTCTGTACTACTTTCCTTGAACACCTTGCCTCTAGAGTCCTGTTTTCTAGGTCCCTGGGTGGCACTGTCAACTTGCACTTAATGAGTAGCCTAAACATTGATGGCTTGAACACACCCAACAGCACTGCTAAGGAAAGGCCTAACTATCTGCTTCTATAAAGATTACAGTAAAAAAAAACCAAACAAACAATGGAACAGTTACACTCTGTAACACACAAGGTTGTCATGACTCAGAATCAACTTGTTGACAAGGTTTGGGATTTTTTGTCTTTTAATTTATATTTCATTCATTTTTTCCCCCCTCTTTGTGTCTCTCCATCTTTGTTGCCCTGCTTTTTGTCAGTTGTCTTCACACTTTTGCCCTTCCTCTTTTCCCCTTGTTTTTGCCAGTGTTTACATGCTATTGCCCTTCCTGATCCATATCTAGTTCCAGATCCTGGTGTGGTGCTGTGGGCTAATGCGTCAGACTGCAAAGCTTTTGAACTGCAAGGTCAGTGGTTCAAGCTCACCAGCTGCTCCTTGGAAACGCTAAACAGGGTCGCTATGGGTCAGAACTGACTCAACGGCACTTAACAACAACAATAAATCATGTCTGTGGTGGTGGTGGTGGTGGTGGTATGCCGTGGAGTCACTTCCTACACATAGCAACCCTGCCTATGGTTTCTGAGGCTGTAAATCTTTATGGGAGCAGAAAGCCTCATCTTTCCCCCACGGAATGACTGGTAGTTTCAAACTGCTGGCCTTGAGGTTAGCAGCCTAACTCGTAACCAGTACGCTACAAGAGCTCCTTCTATAGCACTTATTAATGTAAATAGTTACATATACCTATCCAGTTGTACCCATTTTTCCTGCCTTTAAAATTATATAGAAATCATCTATAAGATATATATATATATTATATATATATACACATACATATATATACATCATGACATATTTTATATTCAATGACATATTTCACCATTTTAAAGGTAGAGAAATGGATGCATTGTTGGGTGCCACTAAATTGATTCTAATCTATTGTTGTTGTTGTTAAGTGCCTTCAAGTCGGTTCCGACCCATAGCGACCCTGTACAGGGTTTCCGAGGGTGTAAATCCTTACGGGAGTAGAAA
>NW_006408522.1:44330389-44331064 GCF_000296735.1 Chrysochloris asiatica
CACAGTACGACAAACTGACAGATGAGTGGTGGTCACCTAACAATAGTAGAATATATATTACTCTCAAGTGAACATGGAACATTTTCCAGAACAGACCATATGTTAGGTCATAAAATACATCTCAAACATTTTTGAAAGGATTTAAATCATACAAAGTGTATTCTCTGATCAAGTGGAATGAAATGATAAATCAGTAACAGAACAAAACAAAAGGAAACTCACAAATATGGAAATGAAAGTACATAATCATAAGTAAACAATGAGTTAAAGAAGGAATCAAAAGGGAAATTCGAAAATATTTAGAAATGAAACAAAAACACTATGTATCAACACTTGAGGATGTAGTGAAAGCAGTGCTTAGAGGAAAATTCATAGCTCTATATATGCCTAAATTAAAAAACATGAAAGGATTCAAATCTGTAAATTAATCTTCTACCTTTAGAAACTAGAAAAGGAAGAACAAATTTAATCTAAAACATGCAGAATAAAGGAAATATTAAAGATTAGAGAAGAAATACACGAAATAGAGAATATGAAAACAAAGAGAAACTAAATCTAAAAGTTGGTTCATTGGAGGTGGCACTGGAGGCACTCACTCATCTCTGCCAAGAAATCTGGAAGACAACTATCTGTCCAACTGGTTGGAAGAGATCCATATTTGTGCCCATTCCAAAG
>NW_006408522.1:44331164-44343384 GCF_000296735.1 Chrysochloris asiatica
GCTGGTAGTTTCGAACTGCTGACCTTATGGTTCGCAGCCCGATTCGTAACCACTACGCTACCAGAGATATTCTAATCTATAGGGACCTTATATAACAGAATAGAAGTGTCCCATAGGAGGAGCTCTGGTAGCGTAGTGGTTACGAATCGGGCTGCGAACCTTAAGGCCAACAGTTTGAAACTACCAGCTGTTCCACAGTAGAAAGATGAGGCATTCTGCTCCTGCAAAGATTTACAGCCTCAGAAACCCTGTACAGGTTCTCTATGAGTCGGAACCGACTCGACGGCACATAACAACAACAACAACAATCTTTATAGGGCATTCCACCAGGGCTTTTCTCCTACAGAGCCACTGATGGATCCAGACCACCTACCTACCTTTTGAATAGCAGCCAAGTGCATTACCATCATGCCACTAGGACTTTTTAGAAAACTTACATATCATAGTATAAAGAATAATCTAATGCCATGTCTATGCCCAAGATGAGACTCTAAGATGGGTCAAGGGGTCTTATGAATTATGCGATCTTCCTGGTACAGTAATTTGTTCTGTCTGTAATGCCCATCTTCAATATTGTTAGCTCTCAAGTTACTTTACTTTCATATCTAATTTGATTTGCACAATCTATCCAGGAGGTGAGGTGTCTTTGCTTAGATAAAATTATTTATTGAGAAGTGCCTTTCTCAAGGTCAGATATTACTGGAATGTCAGCCTTGACTTCCATCCAGCGCTCTTCCTGTTAAGTTGTTTTTCCTCCGTCCAGCGCTTTCTGATCTTCTCCACAGGTCTCTCCTTCCCTCCCAATGCCTGGTAACAATGAAATTTCTCATAAACATTTACAGAAGCAGGACACAGCCCAGAAAGCACTCAAGCTTGTTGGGGAGAACAGGCAAGCTTTTCCTGGAAAATGAGGCCCATGGCAGTGAAGTTAATTCATCTTGTTTATGAAACAAGTTAATCACAACATGGATGTACCTTGAAAACATTTTGCTGAAATAAATCAGTCAGTCACAAAAAGGCAAATTTGTATGGTCCCTCTTATATGAAATATCTAGAATAGGCAAGTGTATATAGATCAAAGTTTATTAGTGGTTACAAGGAGTGGGCAGGAGAGAGAAGAAGGGGGACTCATTGTTTAGGGGACACTGAGCTTCTATTAAGGTTGGTGGATAAATTTGATAGTGATGGATGAATAGCATTATAAACATGATCTCACTGTGAAAAATGTTGAAATAGTAAAGTTTTTGTTATATATATTTACCATAAAAAGGGAAAAACTGGAACAAAACTCAAAATTATATATATATATATATATACACATACATACACACAGACATATATATATATATATATATATATATATATGCACACACACATATATATACACACACACACATATATGTATATATATATACACACACATACACACACACACACATATATATGAAGACTGAGCTTACTAGTCAGAAAGAGACCGGAGGAACCCTAGACTATGACCTTCAATCACCCTTCAAGTCTGGAATGGAGCTTATCCTGGTGGCCCAATTTTCAACCAAGCAGTTGATAGATAGTATGTACAATGGGAGGGAGACAACATTAATAAGGTCTGCTCACCATGGAATGTTTAATCATTCAAGATCAACAGGGCAACATTTACCTAAGGACAAGATTGAGAAAGGTTGGGAAGCAGAGTGAAGTGGAAATAAGAACCCCAGGGAGGAAGTGGGGTAACTATTGCATGCAGGGGATTACAATCATTGAGAAGAAACAAAGTCTGTGATTTATTGAATGTGAAACTGATCATCTTGTCTATAAACCACTCAAATCACAATGATGTTGTTAAGTGCCATTGACTCAGTTCTGACCCATAGGGACCCTGCATAGGTTTCCCAAGGAGCAGATGGTGAGCTTGAATTGCCAACACTGAAGTTCAAACCAACTTTGCAGCCCAGCACATTAACCCACAGCACCACACCAGTACCTCATCTTTAAAATAAAACAAAACAAAAAGTAGAAAATATGTTTCCTCCAAACGTGCAAAAGTAATCAGGCACCAATATATCAGGCGCTTACTAGACAGTCAAATATATGCATGAATACAGGTATATGATTATAACATAAAACCTAAGTGAAGAAGCAATGTCTATGGAGTACAAACCTTGAAGAAATACTTCCTGGCTGTCTTGTTAACTGGGCAAGTTACTTCCTGATTTGATGATAAAGATCAATAATGAAAATAATAGTACATAATTCTTAGATGTATTATGAGATGTAAATGAAATATTTTAAAGAAATAAAGCATTTAACAACAACAATAAAAACAAAAAGTCCCACTGCCATGGTCACTTCTGACGCCTAGCACCTTTCAGGAGACAGTGGTGGTGGTGATGTGCGGTGGAGTCGGAGTAGAACTGCTTTTTTAGGGTGTCCAAGACTGTGCATCTTTATGGCATTTTTCTCTTGCACTGACCTTGAAGTTGGCAGCCCAACGCTTAACCTACTGCGCCACCAGGGCTCCATATTTAACAAGTGCCTGAGAAGTGTCGGATGTCCCTGGGTGGTGCAAACAGTTAACAGGGTTGGCTGTTAGCTGGAAAGTTGAAGGTTCGGTCTTCAAAGAAGCTCTTTGTAAGAAAGAACTGAAAAATTAGGTATTGAAAACCCTATGGAGCACCATTCTACTGTGTCACATAAGGGATCATTATGAATCTAAATCAACTCAAAGGCAATTGTTTTGGGTTTGGTAAAAATGTTAGCTGCTATTATTTCGTAATGAATTAACTTTTCTATTTCTCCTGTCTCCCCTGCCTGTGCTTCCCTCCTTTTAGCATGAGCCGCACCGCCTATACTGTGGGAGCTCTGCTTCTCCTCCTGGGGACCCTACTGCCCCCTGCTGAAGGGAAGAAAAAGGGGTCCCAAGGGGCCATCCCCCCGCCAGACAAGGCTCAGCACAATGACTCCGAGCAGACTGAGTCGCCCCAGCAGCCAGGCTCCAGGAACCGGGGGCGGGGCCAAGGGCGGGGCACGGCCATGCCGGGCGAAGAGGTGCTGGAGTCCAGCCAGGAAGCCCTGCATGTCACCGAGCGCAAATACCTGAAGCGAGACTGGTGCAAAACCCAGCCGCTCAAGCAGACCATCCACGAGGAAGGCTGCAACAGCCGCACCATCATCAACCGCTTCTGCTATGGCCAGTGCAACTCCTTCTACATCCCGCGGCACATCCGGAAGGAGGAAGGCTCCTTTCAGTCTTGCTCCTTCTGCAAGCCCAAGAAATTCACCACCATGATGGTCACACTCAACTGCCCCAAACTACAGCCGCCCACCAAGAAGAAGAGGGTCACACGTGTAAAGCAATGTCGTTGCATATCCATCGATTTGGATTAAGCTGGCACAGCTAGCCTGTCCTAGGCATGGAGCCCCGGGACGGGCTGGTAGCCAGACCTACAATAATCTGATTCTTCTTTGGCATAAACCTAAGGGCACGAAGAACCACCTCTTGGCAGGAGCCTGCTTGTCTGTACTTTGTGTGCATGAGTGTGTATGGATGTGTATAGGTGCCTGTGAGTGTTTTAGTACACCAGAGGAAACACAGCCTCTGCTAGTGGGCACTTCTTACCATGTAAATTTATCAGCTTCCTTCAGGAATGGCAGAGAAACCCACAATGCCTTGAGGCACATGCAAAGGAACAGAGGTGATCACATCTGCTTCCGCCTTTGTCCAGGGAACCAGGCTCTCCCTTCGGAATGAGTGCTTATGGAAAAGGCTCCTCTGGGGGGCAGAGACCAGTTTCAGTGTAGCTGACTAGGACAAGTTCCGCCCCTCTGTGCTTGCTTTCTCTTTTCTCCCTACCATGGTCTGCGCCTTCTTTGGTTCTCATTCTTTTGGCCTAATTCTATGTCTACCAGGTCTCTAAATTAACTGACTTGCTTTGACTGTGGATGTGTTTTCCATTTTGTGAAAATCCTCCAGACCGTAGACTGGGCAAGACTGATGAGAAAGATTGACGAGAAACGAAGAGGTTAAGAGGGTGCTTGGGGCTCAGCAGAGGCTTTGTAGGTGAACCCTCAAACAGTGAGACCTAAGAGTTCTCATGTTTTGATGTTTTTCTTTTTCCTGGTTCTTAACAGAACCCAAGTGAGCACAAGAGAAATGAGACTCCCCAAATCCTAAATTTGGTCAAAATTGTGATCTGCTAAAACTAGCTGTAACCCAACACTAAACTGAAGATATTCATTTTTAGAACCAAATAAGGGAGCCAAACCTAAACAGCCCCTCAGGTTTGTCCCTCAGGTGGGCAAAAGATGTAGTTCACACCCTAACACAGGCAAAAGACAAAAACTTAATGGGTAGAAGGTCCTAACATCATTCTCATTCCTTGGTTATAATTACATGCTTCCACTTAATTATTCTGAGCACCATGAGCCTGTATTCTAAGGTTTTTGCTTCTTGTGGATGTACCTGCTATAAAAGAACCCATCTAGGACGTTGGAATTCATGCCTCTTTATGTTTCTGGTCTATTTGTTTTAAATGGAGATTGAGCCAGTAAGGTAATAATTACCAGGCTAAAGAGTAAACCAGTTGCAGTTGAATTGATTCCTACTCATGGTGACCCTGGAGTCCTGGTCTGTGGCACTGTGGGTTAATGTGCTGGACTGCAAAGTCAGTTTGAACCACAAGGTCAGCAGTTCAAGCTCACGAACCGCTCCTTGGAAACCCTATACAGGGTCGCTATGGGTCACAACCGACTCAAGAGCAACAGTGGTGACCCTGTATGTGTCAGAGTAGAACTGAGCTCCATAGGGTTTTCTATGGGCTGCTTTTCCAGGAGTGCATCACCAGTCCTTTTTTCTATATCTCCAACCTTTTGGATAGCAGCTGAGCTTATTAACTGCTTGCACTCCGCAGGGGCTCCGGCTAAGTTGTTAATACCTAGGGGATGTGAGGGATATGGAAACCGCTCTTAAAGCAGATCGTTTGGGTGGATTAATGTCTATGTTCTGCTGGTGGAATCCATGTAACTTTGTAACGATTCAGTACCTACAGTGATAGGCATTCTCTGATGAAACTTGGGCTATTCTCATTGCCTACTTAGGATTTTCCCAATGACAAAAGCGAAGGATGGGTCAACCTTATTGCACTTTGGATTTGGAGAGCCTGTTCCAGTTGGAGTTTGTTTTATATGTAAATCCCCTCAAATGCTCTTTTTGCCTTGTATCTTCTCACCTCATTATCCGAGCCATGTGTAATATGGGAAAGAAATACCAGAGAAGGGGGATTCAGTTGCCTATCAGGGCTCCAGAATTCAAAGAAGCCTTGAAATAAAGAAGCTCTTGTTATTTTGCTTTGGTTTTGGTCCAGTACTTTCCCATCTAACAACTAAACAGGAACTATACTTTTGAGACCTCAGAGTTATCTTCAGCATCCAAAATGCTGGGTCTAATTTTGAACATTTTGAGCTTACTACTGATGGTTCTATACCAGGCAAATTTATGCGAACACTTCATCTCTGCATTTGGTGTACACTGTATGCCCCCTGTCACTACGCTAAATCTTTGTATCATCTGCATCCTCTAGCAATAAAAGCACAGAATGGATTTAATTAAGCACACAAATGCTCAGCCAGAATTTTGAGAGTAGGGGAGAGGAAAAGAAGGAGGAAGGAGCTGAAAATGTAAACACACCAAATAGCACTAACAAACACTGAATTTCTCTTGTTGTTTTAACTCTGCCACAAGCATGCAATTTTGTGAAAAGAGATGACTTATGTTGGCAGCGATAATTGTCTTTTAGTAGCTTGTACCACACAGTCTTGCATGTAAGTCAGATTTGGCTCAAGTAAAGAGAATTTCCTGAAAATTAGCTTTACAGAGATAATTGGCAGCATTACTACCCTACAGCACAGCGCTAGCCAAAGAGACAAATGTCTGCTTTTCTTACTGTGTCTATATTAAGACTAGCACAAGTATGGTGTGTCTTCCAACATTTATTGAAAATGCCATATCTGTTACATATTGTATTAGAGTCACTGATGATGTAATGATATATTTTTTTCATTATGATAGTAGAATTTTTTTATGGCAATGTATTTGTGATCTCAATCTTTCCTATTAAAATAATGCCAAACACCAAATATGAATTTTATGATGTACACTTTGTGCTTGGCATTAAAAGAGAAAAACACATTTTGTACGTCTGTAAGTTGTTTCTTTGTTATTGTAGTTCTTCAAAGTTGAGAAACGTAAGTGAAAATTCTGAAGGGAAGGATAATTTCCACTGTGTGGAATGTGAATAGTTAAACAAAAAGTTATGGTTATTTAATGTAATTATTAATTCAAATCTTTTGGTCACTGTGATTTCAAGCATGTGGTTTTTTTTTTGTTTTGTTTTTTTTTCTTTTATGTAACTTCCTCTGTGTTGGGCAAAGAAGCTGGTACCTTGTACAAGGGTAAGTCAGGAAGTATTGCTGTTAGGTTGTGGTTCATATCTGCACAGGTTTATTCCAAACAAAACATGTTGAAATATGTCTCTGCCATCACGGGATGGTTACAGACATGTTCTCTCAGTAACAGACTTGTCTTTGTCTCATTAGAAGGAGATCTGGTAGCGTAGTGGGTTACAAGTTGGGCTGCTAACCGAAAGGTCAGCAGTTTGAATCTTCGTTGGAGAAAGATGAGGCTTTCTGCTCCTGTAAAGATTTATAGTCTCAGAAACCCTGTGAGTCAGAACTGATTCCACAGCACACCACCACAACCACCACCAATCTCACTAGGGTGCTTGCCAGAAAAAAGGTCCCATTAAAACAATGGCTTCAGAGGGATTTACGGAAGCCCGTTAAAGTCAAGGCAGATAAGTCAGCACAGATGGCTATGCCAACTGTCTTTTGCATTTTAAATGGGCAGTCTTGATAGAGCTTCCTGAAGGCCACAGGATGATCTCAGGGGCTTAATAAGAAGAATTTTAAAGAGAACTAAAAACTGCATGGGTGAGGAAAAGACCAGGAAAATAGTGACATGGGATTTTTTTTCCCCATCCTGACAATGCACCTGCTCATTCTTCGAGGGTAGTAAGGACTGTTCTGTGAGACTTTCATTGGGAAACCTAACACCATCCTTCCTACAAACCTGATCTTACCCTTTCAGACTTTTCCAAAACTCAAAGAACATTTAAAAGGAACATCGAGTCCCTCAAAGATACCTGCACTGCCATATCAAAGTGGTGTCAACCTCTAGAGAAGTATTGGAGAGCTAGAAATCCCACCTTCAAAAGTGTGTAGAACTAGATGGAAGACATACAACAACATCACATTTTCATAATCTTGTCTAATCTTTGTTTTTGTTCTACGATTTTGTAGCAATACTTTTTAACTTACCCTCGTACGTTGTTGGAGGCTTTTAACCTGGAGTTTCAGGTCAAGGAAACAGTAAATCTTGATACACATCTGCATATATGTTACAGAGTCAAGGCCTGAAGTTTTATGTTTTTTTTTTTATTGTTTCTTAAAGGTTAACATTTCTGAAGAAATATAAGAAAAATTTTAAATGTATTTTTGAAGAGTTATGATAAGTGTATACAAACACATAGCAGATAATGACAAATGGTTCACCAGTAAACTCCTTTTAAGGAAAAAATTTCAATGGGAAGTGCAACTACAGAACATTTATAGATAACCAGTTCATGCTTAAGATGAAAGTAGTTTTATTGATTTGTCATACCCCAGATATGTAACATAAGCTGCATTATGTATCACATATGCGTTAATCACTTAACAACAAAGGATTCTATAGACTATGATTGAAGTATCTTGCTCTGTATGAGGTTTAGAGAGGATTGGATAGTCTCATAAAAGCTAATTTGGTTCAAAGTTTTATGCATTTGTTACTAGAATTTAATTTCCACCTCAATAATGTTCTAAATAATCTTTCCCAAAGAGCAATCAATAAAACTCTTTGTTTCCATGTTCCTTTGTTTTGTTTTCATTTTAATCTGATAATGTTCACAGGTTAAGGGTGGGACAGGGACTCCTTTGTCATGGGAAAACCAAAACCAATCCAATTGTCATTGGGTTAATTCATGGTGACCTCAACTGTGCTCCATAGTGTTTGTATGGGTGTGACCTTTGGGGAGGTGCCTCTCAGTGGGTTTGAACCTCCAACTTTGGTTAGTACTTGGATGTTTAACTTTTTGTACCACCAAAGAACTCTTTTGTCATAGGATGGTCGATAGAAAAGAGAATTCTTTTTGTTGTGGCATCTATATATTTTACAGAGTGATTTTTTTTCTTTCTACCTAGACTTTTCAGATCTTGCTGGATTTCAGTAGGACATCTCAAGTTGTGGCTGCTAGAAGCAGGAGAAAAGCTGGTCTGCATTTGATAGAATTAATCTCTTCCCCAGAGCACAATATTGAAAGAAGAGTTCTAATCAAGGTTAGCATAGCTGTCTTCACATAGTAGAAAGGCCACAGAGAAATATTAGCTTTATTTGTTTTTTTTTGTTTCCATTAAAAAAGTGGGAAGAAGATTTTGGGCTCAATAGGGGGAGGAGCTTTCTAATGATGATAGTGATTCAGCAATGAAATGAGCTGGCTTGGAGATGGTGCGCGACAGAAAGGTGTAGCAATCTGATACAGTAAAGATTTTCAGCCTTGAAAACCTGTGGGACAGTTCTACTTTGTTCTACAGCGTCGCAGTGAGTCAGAATTGATTCAGTGACAATAGATTTGAGCGTGGCGAACTCCCTGTTCTCAAGATATTTAAGCATATACTATATTATCATTTAATAAGGATGGGAAATAGACTGAGTTATTGCCCTGGGGATACAATTGAAGTACTGCATTTCTGAGGTCCTTTACTCCCAGGCATATGATACAGGATTTCTACTAAGTACTACTGCTCTGAAAATGATAATAAAAATCCCAGCAACTGTGTATGGATAGCTTATGCCAAGAACTGCGCTAAGGGTTTTATTTGAATTTCTTCTTACTTAATCCTCAGTTCTATGAGGTGGGTACCATGTTTACCACTCCTAGGAAGCAGTGAACTGAGATGATTTTCCTGCAAAGTCTGTGCCCTTAAACACTGCTAAACTGTGAAGTTTTAAGCTTTGCTATCAGTTCATTCTAATGACAAAATAGTACCATGGGGGAAAAAAACCCCAAAAAACCCGACTCTTGATTATTGACATCTAATGATTAAAACCACCTGGAGGTTGTCATTGAGGCATTGGTGGCTCAGTAGTGGAATTTTTACCTGGCATGTGGAGATCTGTGTTTGATTTCTAGCCACCACCCATTAGTCAATGGAAGCTTGCATATTGCTATAATGCTGAACGCATTTCAGCAATGCTTCCAGACTAAGACAGACTAGGAAAAAAGGTCCTAATATCAGCCACTAAAAACATAATGGATCACAATGATCCAATCTGAAGCTGATAATAGGGATGGAGTAGGACTAGATGACATTTTGTTCAACTGAACATGGGATTACATGAGTTGGAGGCTGACTTGAAGCAGCTAACAACAATAAAGGTTGTAGTAGTTAGAGTTATCAGAAGTCCAAACTCTGAAGCATTCAGTCAAAGTCTCCTTGCCACCTCTCTTTTTGGTATGATCTCCTTAGGCTTGGAGCAGGGAAATGATAACAGGAACTAAGGAAACTGTCCACAAAGAAACTACTGCCAGACGGTAACATCTGAACGAGGCTTGAAAACTGAATGGGGCTTGACATGGAAGGGAATTTTAGGGGAAAAGAATGGCGTCTAGAATGAAGTCAGTGAAAAGGATTGAGTGAAGCCCTCTAAAAATTCCTTTAGAAAAGAGTAAGATATTTGGCAAAAAATTGTCTGGACCAAATTTTTCAGAACTCTGGAAATTTACCAAATGCTCGCAGCATGACAAACTCCTGAATATCCATCAGAACACGAAACCTTGTGGAACTGTAGTCTGATATATTTCCATTCCCCCTTCTACAACTCTGAGTAACCTTGAAAACCAACAGCACACAATCATGGTACAAAAAAACAGTCTTCCAGCGATCAGAGGAGACAAATTGGGCTTGGGACTCCTTTAAAGCTTCACTTCCATATGACTGTTGGTTTTCTGGAAGGCCTCACTTGCAAGCCTATCTTTATTTGACCTGATTTGGTCAGATTCATGATGTTCATGATTACTTGAGCTAGTGAATAACAGTTAGGTGAAACAATTGGCTAACAAAAAAGCTTAAGAGGAAAAGCCTGGGGATGAGAAGTCCATAGAGACTTTCAATAACTCCAACATATTACCAAAAATCTAGAAGCCTAAGTCCTGGTGTGGTGCTGTGGGTTAATGCATCAGACTACAAAGCTGTTTGAATTCCAAGGTTGGTGGTTCCAGCTCACCAGCTGCTCCTCGGAAACCCTATACAGGGTAGCTATGGGTCAGAATCAACCCGATGACAGTTAACAACAACAACACATGAATAGGGTTGCATGCATTATCTGGACTATGCACTTGCTTAAGAAAGACCTGAGAAGGCCCATGTTCTCACACTGAGCTGACCTTGAGGCTTTGTATAAGCAAGGAGTAGAATAAAGAAGACAAAGGCTGAGTTGCCCAGCTGAATATCGAAGGTGTGCACCAGCATTTACTCACATAGAGCCCTTGAAAAGACTTATTGGATTCTGGTATTTTTTTAAAAAAACTCTGCTTAATCATTAACTACCTACTCAGCTAATCAACAAGCATTACGGACATTACAGAATTAGTCAGAAAAGTTACTAAGCAACAACAAAAAACCAAGGATACAATAACAACAGATAACAATACCATACCCTGGAAGAGGGGAGAAAACTAAATTCTGGATTTGTCATATTGTAATATTTTAAATATCTAGTTTTAGCAACATCAAAAACATAAGATATGCACTCCACAACTGTGAGACCAGAAGAACTAGATGGTGCCTGGCTACCACTAGCAACTGCTCTGAAAGGGATCCTATTAGACAGTCCCAGATAGAGTAGGAGAAAATGTAGAACAAAACTCAAAATTATGAAAAACAGGAAGACTGGGCTTACTGGACAGAAAGACACTGGAGAAACCCGAGACTACCCTTTAGGTCTAGACTGGAACTCACACTCGTGGGCCAATTTCCAGGCAAACAGTAGCTAGGTATCTAGGGGGGACAACAACACTAGTAAGGTATGCTTACCATGGAAGGGTCAACCATTCAAAATCAAAGGGGCAACACTTACCTAAGGACAAAGTTAAGAAGAAATGGGAAATGGGTAGAATGGAAATAGGAAACAGGGAGGAAATGGGATAGCTGTTGTTGCATGGAGGTGATTGTAGTCACTGAGATGAAACAAAATGTATGATTTGTTTAGTGTAAAACTGATGATCTTGTCTGTAAACCTTCACTTAATTCACAATAAAAAGATTTTTTAAAATAAGACATACTAAAACATACAAAAGGAACAAACTGTCCTGTCCTCAAGGAAGCTCAAATAATAGATTATATTTGAAGCCAATGATTTTAAATCAGCTATTTTAATTTAAGAATTAAGTAAAATCATTTATAGATCGCTAAAGGAAAGTATGGAGACTTGGTGTGGCACTATGGGCAAATGTGCTGGACTGCAAAGTCAGTTTGAACCAAAAGGTCAGCAGTTCAAGCTCACCAGCTGTTCCTTGTAAACCCTATACAGGATGGTTATGAGTTGGAACTGACTCAATGGCACTGACTCAACTGACACAAAAACAAAGTATGAGGCTAATATCTTGCCAAATAAAGGATCTCACTAAAACTATATATAAAATAACCAAATAGAAATTCTGGAGTTGAAAAGTATTAAAACTGTTGTGTGTGATAATTGGAGTCTCTAATCCGCACTTGGGAAAACTGACAGAAAAATCTGGGCACTTCCTCCTCTGCTAGCTTAGTAGGAAGCTGATGATTAAACAAAGACTGTCTTAAAATAAAAAATTCACTTGAGGGGCTCAACAGAAGATTTGAACAGGAAGAAATTAGATTTCTTTTTGTTCTTTAAACTGGATAATCTTAATAATCATCTATAGAATACTTCACCTAACAATTTGTTGTTGTTGTTATGTGCCATCGAGTTGGTACCGTCTCATAGTGACCTTATGCATAGCAGAACGAAACACTGCCCGATCCTGGGCCAACCTCACTACTGTTGCCACGCTTGAGTCCATTGATGCTGCTACTTGGCCAATCCATCTCATTG
>NW_006408522.1:44348564-44358703 GCF_000296735.1 Chrysochloris asiatica
AAAGATGTCAGTTTGAAGACTAAGGTGCGTCTGACCCAAGCCATGGTATTTTCAATAACCTCATATGCATGCAAAAACTGGACAGTGAATAAGGAAGACTGTAGAAGAATTGGTGCATTTGAGTTATGGTGTTGGAGGAGAATATTGAAAGTGCCATGGGCTGCCAAAAGAACCAACAGTTCTCTGTTGGAAAAAGTGCAGCCAGAATGCTCATTGGAGGCCAGGATGGCTAAACTTAGGGGGACCAGTCACTGGAGAAGGATATCATGTTTAGTAGGGTGGAGGGTCAGAGAAAAAAGAGGAAGACCTCCCCCAGTGAGATGAATTGGCAGCATGACAGAAGCAATGGGCTCAAGTGTGGCAACAATAGTGTGGTTGGACAAGGATTAGACAGTGTTTCATTCTGTTATGCATAGGGTTGCTTTGAGTTGGTGTGGACTCGATGGCACCTAACAACAACACAACAACAACAACAAAGCTGACTGAGAAAAAAGGGATAAGACTCAAATTACTAAAATGAGAAATCAATGAGGGAACACTATCAACCTTGTTGTTGTTAAGGGCCATTAAGTTGGTTATGATCCACAGTGACCCTGTACAGGAGTGGCTGGTGAGCTTGAACAGCTGTCCTTGCAGGTCAAACTGACTGTGCAGTCCAGCACATTAACCCACAGTACCACATCAAACTTACAGAAATAAAATGATTGTAAAGTGACATACCACACATTGTATGTCAACACAGATAACTAAGATGAAATTAATATATTTCTAGTTTCTAGGAGCTCTGTAGTGTAGTGGTTACGAATTGGGCTGCTAACATCAGAGTCAGCAGTTCAAAACTACCAGCTGTTCCGCAGGAGAAAGATGAGGCTTTCTGTTCCCGTAAAGATTTACAGCCTCGGAAACCCTGTGTAGGGTCGCTATGAGTCAGAACTGACTCCACAGCACATAACAACAACAACAAGTATAACAAAGAGTCTGATTCCATTTTATGATGTTTGGACTACCTTAATATTTTCTTAAGTTTTCATTGTGAATTATGTGATAGTTTACATGGGAGAACATTAGCTTTACATTCATCCTATCTTATTTCGTTTCATTGCAATGATTACAATTCCCTGCATGCATCATCAAACAGCCAAAGGGTACACCTTGCAAGCCTGCCCCTTGGCCATCAACACACGGACCGTCTCCCTCCCAGAGTCCAGAGTCCCCAGTGGCTCCATCTCTCCATGTCATCCTCTCTGCCTCCGTTTCTGCCGTCGCTGCTTCTTCTGGATAGGGTCCCGCACTCAGCTCTTTTCCCTTGATGGTCCCAGGGTCCTCTGCTCTGGACTGCAAGATCAGCCACTCCCCTTCTTTTGTTACAAAATGTCTAGCTTTACATTTGTAGCACTCACAATCCATCCTGATAGCAATTATTCATTATTGAACTACAAGAGTCTTATCCCCATCTCCTTCACCAGCCCCATCCAGACAGATTGGAAACCACTCAATGAAGATTCTACCTTCCGCTGTACCCTCTGAAACTAGGCTCCCTCTTGAAAGCTTGTAAGCCAGGCATTTTGTACCTTTGTAGCCCTCCCATTTTGGGTAGCCAATGTCTAAGTTGCCCATCCCTGTCTACCCTGTGTACCGAGGAGGTAGGAACTGTAAAGAGTCGTAACCTCTTTTGATCTACTACATCCACAAGCATATGTCAAGTTCATCAAATTGTTGCGGATTACTCTTTTTTTCCTCTTCTTTCTTCCTCTAGTTGAGTTCTGGTCATCCAGCCATTGAAGCCAGGTCAAATGGGTACTATCTGAAAGTATGGGTGTTCTTGTACATCTCCCCTCACTTCCTGCCAGCCGGACCCTTCACTTTCAGCTCTAGTCCTCTGTGGCCATGTCCCTGTCCCTGGGCCCAGGAGTCCCCAGGTCTCACCATACTGCTGCCCAACCATGTCTCAACCCAGGTTTACAGGCGTCTATTGAACGTGGTCAAACTTAGCTCACAACTTCATTGCTGTTTATTCCCCCTTCCCCTTATCAGTGACCAACATTCTCAGCAGCAAGACCACATGCCTGCTCATGCATTCCCCTTGAATCTTAGTCTTGGAAGGGGGTTTTCCCTGAGGGAACCTGACCACTTGCTCCTGGGCGAATGACTTGCTTGTTCTTATAATAGTCAATCAGACTGCCATTGTTGTTTTTAATTTTTACTGCTGGTCTTTCTTTCAAGAAGTATCTTCTATTCTTCTAGTCATTCCAGGGTGTTCTGCTTCTCCTTTCAGTGGAAATTTCCCACCTCAAAATGTTCTGGCTGAGGATCAGGATTCCACCTATGGTCTTATGCAATGCAAAGGCTCCACAGGAAGCCTCCTTCACTGGGCAAACTCTAGCTCCATTTTACGTATTCCAATCAGTTATAGGCTGAAGATGGATTTATAAGCTTTCTATGGTGATGTTTCTGGCTATTGCTTTCTCCCCCTCTCAAGAGTCTATTTTACAATAATAGGTAAGGAAAACCAAGATTCAAAATATAACCAAGCATCTTAACATTATTTCCCCTCTTTTACCCATCCAAATCATCCTCAATCCCTGTAACCACAATGTTTTAAGTCTCACTCCCCTAACCTGATTCTTCTAATCCACATCTGGGCAAGTTGACAAAAAGCCTGGGTGCTTCCTCCTTCACCACCAGCAGGAAGATCAAGTCATGCAAACTGACAAGTGGAGACCCTCGTACCAGTCCATCTTCTAAACTCCTTTCTATGCTCTCATTCTACTTTTAGCTCAGATTGGGGAGCCTTCCCTGTTCTCACCCAAAGCTCATTATATGAGTATGCACCTTTTTATATTTTCTTGGAATGAATACAGTGTCATAAGTTTTGACATCCAAACTAAATTTAGATGGGGACTTATCTTATTTTTTAATGTGGCAAGACACCTAGAAAGACACAAGCTACTGAAAGTGAGTCAAGAAGAAGCAGAAACTCGTAATAGACCTATAACAAGTAAAGAAACAGTAATAAAAAAAATTTCCCACATAGAAAATCCCAGGACCAGATAGTTTCATCAATACATTCTACCAAATGTTGAAAATGAATTAACAATAATCCTTCACAAACTTTCATAAAATATAGAAAAGAAAGGAACACCTCTTAACTCATTTGTTCTTGTTGTTAGGTGTCAATTCAGAAAAAAACACTGAGGCTGTATATACTCTGAAACCAAACAAAGACATCAGAAGAAATAAAGCTAGAGACCCAATTCGCTTATGAATATTGTTGCAACAATCCTCATAGAATTACTACCAAACTGAATCCAGTAACGTATAAATAAATAACTAAGGTCAGTGGTTCAAACTCACCAGCCACTCCTTGGAAACTCTATACAAGGAGAGAGGGAGAGAGAGAGAGTCCTGGTGTGGCACTGTAAGATAAGCTTTGGACTGCTAAGGCCAGCAGTTCAAACTCACCAGCTGTTTCTTAGAAAGCCTGACTATGAGTCAGAACTGACTCAATGGCACTTAACAACAACACTAGGAAGACTTTGGTATTCATCCTCATTACCCTACTTCAGACCATACTGTTCTTTCTGCTCACCCAGACCATGTGCTTCTTTCCCATAGTCCTTCGCAGAAACCTACTTTGTCTGTGTTTGTGGTAGTGACGGAGTTTCAAAGAGGAAGAACGCTTAATGTCTCCCAGGCATACTACAAAGGAAATATAAGTTGTCAAAGAGAGTTGGTTCTGGAGCTGGGCCAGAATAACTCTACTCTTCTTATAGAAGGTGCCACGGGATTCGCAGTGATGGCAGGTGGTGGAAGAAGTGGGTCCCCCCAGCTTTATGTCTTGTCTGAAAGATGATAACCATGCTAATAAATTTAGTGCCACATTCTTTATAGTGAGCTCATCCGACCCCTAGAACAAGGCCATAAACCATAATGGGGACCATGATGCTTTCAATTATTAGACATTCATTTCTGCTCTTCATTCTTTTTCCGCTTCTTCCAAAATTTGGCTTTATTAGCTTTGTTTTCTGGATGGATGGGAGAGGGCAGGGGTGGAATACAGGCCCACTTAAAGAAATATGAGAGAACCTATATGCCTTTGAAAATAAAACCTAGGCTCTCTAATGGGGGAAGACTTAACATTTTTGTCATTGCATTTGCCATAAATGCATAGACATATCATTATGAATAGAACTGGTCTGGGCCATTCCAGGATCTTTCCAGAGGCCATACGGTATTTTATGCCATCAACATTCTAATTAAAAGAAGCATTAAACTTTTATTTTAGTGGTTAGCAGTTAGAATACAACTCTACCTCTGCGACATTTTAAAGAGCAAAAAGGCATCTAGAAAAATTTTATTTGATGTGGCACAGAGCCCTAGAGACAGGCAGAGATTTTTCTCCCTTAGATAAGAACAGAAGTGGGTGTTAAAAAAGATAAGTTATTTGTGTTTCTTTCCCTGGTACTCTATGCTAAAAAATTGCCATTCCAGTTATTGGAAACCAGTCTGGAAAAGTTGGTTTATTTTCCACTAGTCTCTTCCTCTATATTTAACTAAACATTTCAACTCCTCACATCCTTTCCAGGCACACTGTCAACACCTGAAAGTCAGACCTACACCAGATTCTGACCACTCATTCTCCTCTGAAATTGAAAGGAAACTGGGCACTACTCAAAAGACAGAATTAAAGAGCTGTTCATATTGGTGAAATTCTAGATGGAAAAATTCACAATTCCTACTTGCTACAGCAACTGAAGACCTTCAAATCCACTTTTACTCTGAGATTCTATCATACAGCTGAATTAACAATTCCTCATGCATTTATTTCACTCAACCTAATGTTTTCAAGTTTCATGCCTGTTGTGGCATGTATCAAGACTTCATTTCTCTTTATAGCACAGTAATAATCCATTGTGTGTATCTACCACATTGTGTTTATCCATTCATCTATTGATGGGTATTTGGGTTGTTTATTCTCTTCAACCATTGCTGCAATGAACATATATGAAATACCCATACCAACTGTCATCGAGTTTTTCTAACTGGATTTTTACTGGAACAGACAGCCTCATCTTCCTCTTGAGGAGCAACTGGTGGGTTTGAACCACCAAGCTTGTGGTTAGCAACCCAGTGCCTAATCCACAGCATCACCAGAGTTCCTGTGAAGTACCTAGAATAGGCAACTATATTGAGATTCAAGTTTAATAGCAGTTACCAGGGGCAGGAGGAAGGAAGAATGGTATGCGTGTGTTGGGGTGTAGGGGGAGGGGAAGTGTGGAATCACTGTTAAGGAAGCATTGAGTTTGTTTATGGGGATGGAAAAATTGGCACAGGATATTGGTGAGGGTTGCACATGATTGGTGTACTTGATTTCACTGAATGGTATAGGTAAGAAATGTGGAATTGGCCAATGTGTTATTTATATTTTTACAATAAAAATTTAATAGAAAAAAATCAACTAAATGTAAAAAGCAAAACAAAACAATCATTAATACCCATATATCATAGAAGATTCTTCATATTTCACAACAACAGTCTTACACCAGCAAAAAAATGGGCATAGCTAGTTTTCAAAGAAGGCAAAAGTAGGGAAGAGAATCACATACCTTGAAGAAGATTATCCAGCTAGGATCATGCCAAATCTCCTAATGATTTTCTGTTTTTAACTTTTGGTTGACAGAGAGAGACAGACTCTTTCACCTGAAATATAGCATAGGTAAGAATATCTGAGAAGAGAAAATTTAGGCGACAAGTGAAGACAGAACAGTTGGTTTGTTTTGTGAGTTTCCAGAGGGCCCTTATACAGGGAAAGAAGCTAAATCTTTGGATGGTAATTACAGTAGGATAGAATTATACAAGAACAAGCCATCTAGATCTATGGGGACATTGTAGTAGAAAACTTGTTCTCTGTATTGGAGACTTGTTAAGAATATTGCTGGGAGCTTTATCTGATGTCCTCATGAGAATAAATGAAGTCAGAGTATGTTCTGAATGACGAGTTCTTAGTTTGGGATATGAAAAAAGAGCTTTAAATTGCTATAATTCCTCCATCTAGGCTACAAGAGAGAACCTACACACAAAATTTGAAACAGAATCATGTATCAAATTTGTACAGACATTAAGTAAATTTCTAGACCAAAAACATAATTGATCTCTTTTTCAAATGCTGCAGTTATGAAAAATTTGTGGTAAGACAAATCTACACTATTATAACCAAAATGGAGGAAAAGGAGCACACAAGTTTTCAACTAAACATTCAGTGATTTAGTCCCAAACTGTCATTCAGGCAAAAACAGATTCAAGTAATCTAAGACGGATGTGTATCCTCAAGTATGAAGTTAGCTTTGCAAACCAGAACGTCTGAGCTCTGGGGGATGGGCTAGAGAGGAATGGTTACTGGGTTGGGTCACAAGGAGACAGTGTACCCAGACCCTTGGGTTCTTGAAGGCCTCACAAGTGCCCAGAACGACAGGGATGGGGATGTCGAACTTGTCTATCCATTTTTATATGAACTCATGGAGCTTCTCTGTTGTCCACAGAATCAGGCGATTTGACTGATTCAATCAGTATATTTCACTGGGAGCTGAAAAAGCCACCTTCTCTAGACCTGGAAAACGAGAGTGGATGAACCCAGGGATTGGTAGGTAATGTGATCTGATTTTTGTAGCAAGCCAGAAGCCAGATGTCCCCTCCCCTTTGATCTGAATAACACTTTAGGCTGTAGACAATAAGATTGGTTTTAAATTTATTGTCTCTTTGATTTCTGCATTCTAATGCTTTTTAAATTCTTTACACAAGACAGGGCTATATATAGGCAACTGGGTGGTTCAACAGAGGCCAAAAAAATGCCAGTAGCTTATGAGAAAGGCTGGGCAGAGCCCAATGCACAGTTCTCTACAAGGAAACAAAGCGGACTAACTTAGAAGCAGGAACTTTTTTCTTCTCCAGTTGTTTTACTCCAAAAAGAAGTTTCCCAATCCTAATTTAAACCCTATCTGTGAAAAAAATTTTCTTCTTAGCAAAGCATTAAAACAGAAAAACCCAGTTGAAATGAAGGAAGCTAAATTAGAATGCCTTTCTTCTCTAAGCCCTCTCTAATATAATCATCCCAGCTCATGTTTTATTTCTGTCCATTTTTGATGATGCAGCCTATTTTGAGCAATCAGCTGAGGCCAAGAATTGAATTCATCAGACTTGTTGATAATGGAGATGAAAATGTCAGAAGCCAAATTTACCCTGGTGAGAGGCGTTAAATGACTGACCTTTGGGAATCTCCTCCAAGTAATATTCAGTGAACAAACATTGGCGAGGCACTCAGATTAGATGGGTAAACACATGTGATACAGTTTCTATCCTCAGATCATGGACAATAACACCAAGAATGCAGCTTGGACTAGGAAGAACACCAGTTCAAAGACAGGAAGAGGGCTGCAAGTCTCAACATGTTTTCCTAGCAGGAATGTGACCTTGAAGTCATAGTTTCACCTCATGTTGATTTTCCCTTTGGAATACTGAGTAATTCACATTGAGCTAACATTTTGTTAGATTAAAAAGCACTTCACAGTCTGAATTTTATTTCAACCCAATAACCACCTGTACATTAACCAGAGGAATACCTGGGTAGTGCAGATTGTTAACAGGCTTGGCCACTAACCAAAAGGTTGATGGTTTGAGCCCACCGAGATGTGTTTAGGAAGAAAGGCTTGGTGATCTATTTCCAAAACATCAGCTATTGAAAATCCCTGGAGCCCAGTCCTACTCGGACACACATGGGATCACATCAATCAGAACCAACTCATCAGCTAACTCCTTCAACTGGTTATGGAAGCCAGGTAGGGTTTCCAAGGAGTGACTGGCGAGTTTGAATCACTGACCTTGTAGTCCAGTGTTTCATCCCACAGCGCCACACCAAGACTCCATATTTTAGAGTGAAAAAGCGGAGTTCAAGGAAACAAAGGAGTTGTATGAAGTCTCACTATTTATCAGAGGAAAAGGTGAAACCTGGTCTTCTGACATCTCTTCCAGGGTTCAGTCCACTTAAAACTCACCCTGCCTCTCTACCACTCTACCTCTGTACTGTGAGGAGCCGAGGAGGTTTCCTCTGTGAGAGGGCTTTGCAAATACAGCAATTACGACAAAACTCTGGCCTTCCCCAGAATCTCCCATGCCCTTCTCCCAGAAGAAAGGGGAAGCCATGAAGGCACTTAGCGAGGTGAGGGATGAGAAAACAGAGCAGCAAACGCTGGTCTTTTTCTTGTCTTCTGTCGGGGAGCTCACCTCTGCAGCTTATGAACAGAGTTCCAGAGCAGGGTTGGGGCTGCCCCTTTGTGTCAACAATGTCGATCGGATTTCCACTAAGTTTTCAAACAATTCCTTGGATATCAGGTACTAGGCCATAAAGCACTTCTTTCTATTTTATGGTTCTGAAATATGAACTGTGGCCACAGATGAAGCTTTTAAGTCTGATGATGATGGCTCCCGAGAGAGGCTCTTCAGAATTCAGAGGGAGAGACAGGAAGGGGCGTGAAGGTGGAGGAAAATCATCCCCTCTTCACATTGGTCTGTCTCCCTGATGTCTTTTCACAGTGGTCTCAGAGTTCTGTACTAGATGTTTTAAAGAACTATGAAGAAAATATAAGATGCAGTCTGTATGCATAAACACATGACAAACAAAAATGGTAAACTTTTTTTTAAATCTGTGAAGTTAGTAACTATAGCAGTATATACAACCAGGTATCTGTGGAGATACACTTACTCATGAGCAATAATGGCATGGGTGATGTGGCTGACTTCATTTATACTTTGAATATGTTTGTTATTAGTTACTATGAAGTTGATTTAAACAGATGGTGACCCCATGTGTGTAGAGTATAACTGCACCCCATACGTTTTTCAGCTTGTGACCTTTTGGAGACAGATTGTCAGGACTATCTTCTTAAATGCCTCTGGGTGGGTTTGAGCTTTCAACCTTTCTATTAAATAGTTCAGCACTTGACCATTTGTACAACCGAGGAGCTCCTATATTTTGAATAGAAGTCTCTTAAAGTGGCTGTCTCAAAGTGTCTTTTCAGACTTGGTGCCCACCTGCCTCTTCTCTTTGTATCCCTTTCCAGCAACCATAGAATCCATCCTCTCTGAATAAAGACTTATGATGTGATGAATAATATCAAAGAGTCTCTAACTACACAAGCAAATTATGTTAGTGAGTTCGAAAAGCCATTGTATAGGAAATATTGGATTTTATCTCAAAGGACCAGAACACTTCTTTGAACCCAATTCCTGAGAATGAGCATTAGTTCTTCATTTAGACATGCAGGCCTCTCTTGTGACTCCTCAAATAACAAATGGTTTTGGGTGCTTTCAATGAATGGTGAGGTCTCTTTAACCATAGTGGGTAAAATGATGTTGTGGGCAGGGAAGCAGGGTACGACTACTTGGATTCTCCAGGTGGGAGAGATCATGGCTAGTAACTCAGACTTAGATTTGAATATGGCCTTTCCATTCCTGGCATTCAAATGCACATGGGATTTAAGATCAACATTGTC
Source organism: Chrysochloris asiatica (assembly GCF_000296735.1). Taxonomy (NCBI): domain Eukaryota; kingdom Metazoa; phylum Chordata; class Mammalia; order Afrosoricida; family Chrysochloridae; genus Chrysochloris; species Chrysochloris asiatica. The sequence continues at coordinate 44,358,110 of NW_006408522.1, forward strand.
AGGAGCCTGACAAAACAATTGCCATCCCTTGGTCTAGCCAAAAACAAAACATGAAGAAAGTAGCCCAGAGACACCACAGTAAGAAGGAATCATCTGGTGTCCACAGTGTGTTGTTACTTACCTTTGAGTCAAGTCCAATTCAAGTGATACAAATTGTTAAGTGCTCAACTACTATCCAAAAGATTGGATGTTGAAACCACCCCAGAGATGCCCTAGCAGACAGGCCAGGAGATCTACATCCGAAAGGTCACAGCCTTAAAAACTCTGTTGTTGTTGTTAGGTGCCATCGAGTTGATACTGACTCATAGCGACCCTATGCACAGCAGAACAAAACACTGCCCGATCCTGGGCCAACCTCACTATTGTTACCGTACTTGAGCCCATTGATGCTGCTATGTTGCCAATCCATTTCTCTGGGGGTCTTCCTCTTTTTCTCTGACCCTCCACCTTACCAACCATGATTTCCTTCTCCAGCGACTGGTCCCTTCTGACAATATGTCTGAAGTATGAGAAACTAAGTTTGGTCATTCTAGCCTCCAAGGAGCACTCTGGCTGTACTTCTTCCAACACAGTTATGTTTGTTCTTTTGGTAGT
>NW_006408522.1:44360821-44362502 GCF_000296735.1 Chrysochloris asiatica
CTTATCCAGAGCTATAAAACAAGAAAGGGACTAAAAGTATCCAAATTGGCAAAGAAGAAGTAAAACTCTATTTGCAGGTGATATGATCCCAAAAAGTCAGCAAGAAAATTATTGGAACTCAGTGAAAGATTCAGTAGAATGACAGAGTACAAAATCAGCATACAAAACCCAATTGGATTCCTTTATACTAATGAGAGCACTGAAAAGGAAATCAGGAAACAATATTATGTGCAGTAGCCACCCAAAAGATGAAGTACTTAGGAATAAATTTAACCAGTGAAACAAGAGACCTATCCAAAGAAAGCTATAAACACTACTGCAAGAAACCAAAAAGTTGTTGTTGTTTGGTGCCATTGAGTCAGTTCCAACTCATAGCAACCCCATGTACAACAGAATGAAACACTGCCCGGTCCTATGCCATCCTTACAATTGTCACCTTTGAGGCCATTGCTGCTGCCACTGTATCATCCATCTTCTTGGGGTTCTTCCTCTTTTTCACTGACCCTCCACTTTACTAAGCATGATGTTCTTCTTCAGGGACTGGTCCCTCCTGATAACATGTCCAAAGTATGAGAGACAAAGCTTGACCATCCTGGCTTCTAAGGAGCATTCTGACGGCACTTCCAAAACATATTTGTTTTTCTGGCCTGGTGAAGTACTGTAGGATCAGCACTGAACTGCTAACCACAAGGTCAGTGATTCAAACCCACCAGCTGCTTCTTGGAAACCCTATACAAGGTCACTATGAGTAGGAACTGATTGGACAAAGCTTACAAACAACACTGTATCAAAATCAGAAACCAAAAGAGGCCTACAAAAATACAAGGATATACTATGCTCTTGGATAGGAAGATTAACATTGTGAAAATGTCAACACTACCTAAAACAATCTACAGATATACAGGAATCCCAATTCAGGCTGCAGCATCATTCATTAAAGAGATGAAAAAACTAATCATCAACTTCATATGGAAAGGAAAGACACCCAGATAAAGCAAAGTATTATTTAAAAAGAACAAAATAGAAGACTTCTTACTGTCTGGTCTCAAAACCTACAATATAACCACAATAATCAAAACAGGCTGGTACTGGTACAATTAAAGATACATAGATCAATGGAACAGAATTAAATCCAGAAGTATCCCATCCACCTATGCTCAGCTGATCTATGACAAAGGACCAAAAGACATTAAATGGGGAAGAGATAGTTTCTTCAACAAATGGTGCTGGCAAAACTGATAATCTATCTGCAGAAGAATGAAGTAAGACCCCTATCTCACATATAAAAACAGACTTAATGTGGATTAAAGACATAAATGTAAAACCTAGAACTATAAAGATTATTTATGAAAAAACAGGGACAAATTCAGGAGCTCTTATATCTGGAATAAATACTTATCATACATAACTGAAAACACATAAATAGCAGAAGACAAAATAGAGGCTGGGACCTCCTAAATATTAGACACTTACATGCATCAGAAGGTTTCACCAACAGAGTAACACAGACTGGATACAATTTTTGAAAATGACACTTCAGATAAGGGTTGCTCTCTAAAATTTATAGAACACTTCACCTCAATAAAAAGAGAAATAATCCAATCTAAAAATGGGCAGAGGATATGAACAGACATTTCACCAAAGAAGACATTCAGGTGGCCAAAAAATATATGAAGAATTG
>NW_006408522.1:44364555-44368763 GCF_000296735.1 Chrysochloris asiatica
GTGTTTATCCTACGGTGTCATACCATATCCTCTAGAAATAAGAGCCATGCCATGAATAGATATGTGCACACCCATTTTCCTTGCAACATTATTCACAATAGTAAAAACATACAGACAGTTTAGATGCACATCAGCAGAGGAATGGCTGAACAAATTTCAGTACGTATACACATTAGAGTATTTCTCAATACTGAGGCATAATGATGAATCTGCAAAACCATACAAACATGGAGGACATTATGCTGAGTGAAATTCGTCTGTTGCAAAGGGACAGATGCTGTATGAGACCACTACTGTAAAAATTTGTAAAAAGGTTTTCATTCTATAATAAACATTCTATGATGATTACCAGAGGTAGGAGGGAAGAGAGAGTTATTCACTGGGTAGAATTTAGACTCATACTAACTTGGGTGATGGGGAAGGCAGTTAAAAAAGAAAAGGAAGGAAAAAACTGTTTCTTCTTCTTTTTCCATGTACTGGAAGGGAAACAATGTATATTTATTTTCTCATTGGGACTAACCATTGAGAACTTTCCCACAAATGAAAAAAGAGAAAGGAAAGAAGGAGGGGTGAGTGGGGGAAGGAGAGAGGGGCTAAAAAAAGGATTTGAAAATGGATAGTGGTGATGGTTTTGCAACATGGGGAGTGTGGTTGGTGTGGCTGGATTGTTCATGTAAAAGCGGTTGAAATGGCAAATGTTTTATTATATATATAGTTGAATTTTTCCATGAAAAAAGAGAAAGAAATAGAGAATGCCATAGGAGGCACAGCTAGTATCAAACTGATAAAAAGTTTAGAGAGTTGGTAAGTCTGACATCTAAGAAGAACCAACAGCTCTGTGTTGGAAGAAGTGCAGCCAGAATGCTCCTTGGAGACCAGATGGCCAAACTTCGTCTCTCATACTTTGGACACTTTGTCAGGAGGGACCAGTCACTGGAGAAGGATATCATGTTTGGTAAGATGGAGGGTCAGAGAAAAAGAGGAAGACCCCCAATGAAATGGATTGGCCAATTGGCAGCATCGATGGACTCAAGTGTGGCAACAGTAGTGAGGTTGTCCCAGGATCGGGCAGTGTTTCGTTCTGCTGTGCATAACGTCACTATGAGTCAGCACCGACTCGATGGCACCTAACAACAACAAATCTGACATCTACTTCATAAGGAACTGCCTTGGACTGAACTTGACTCTCAGTATCCCTGCTATAGTTCAACAGGTTCATACACTACTATTATTACTACTACGACTCCAACATCAGTGTGGCACTGCAGGAGAAACAGTGGACTGCTTACCACAAGGTCAGCAATTCAAACCCACCAGAGCTCCTCAGAAACCCTATACAGTGTTGCTATAAGTCTGAACCAATGTGACAGCAGTTAACGACAATGACAGCAAAGTCACAGAGCAGAACTGCATCACAGCCCAACTCCCTAATGTCTTATTTAATGCTCATTTTTCTTTACCTCAGACTCTGATCTGTATTGGTCTCCTAGGCACTCTGGGTTAGAATGAAATTATGGCTCTTGTGTTTTGTTTTTGGTTCAGTTCTTTTTCAAATTTACTTTTAAAGAATCATGATTTATTATATACATACAAAAAAATAAGATAAAGTAAAACATACTGAACTATTATAAAACAAGGACCTATGAAATGTTGCCAGCACCACGGGGACCTTGAATCCTGGTGTGGCACTGTGGGTTAATGCGCCAGACTGCAAAGTCATTTGAACTGCAAGGTTGGTGGTTCAAGCTCACCAGCTGCTCCTCAGAAACCCATACAGGGTCACTATGGGTCTGAACAGACTCAACGGCAGTTCACAACAACAACAACATGCAATGCTAGCTTCATAGATATGAGACCTGCACAGTAACCCAGGACTGTGGGACTAGAAGGGCCCTGCACTTGGTTTAATGTGCTGTTCTCATTAAGAATTTTGAAATTCCTAATAATTAAGAGCAAGTGTGGCACTGGAGGATAATGACTGGACCATAAGGTCAGTTTGAACCAGAAGCTCAGCAGTTCCAACCCACAAGATGCTCCTCAGAAATCCTATACAGGGTCACTATGAGTTGGAACATACTTAATAATATTTAATAACAACAGCTGCAGAGAACAAGCGGCTTCATAGTTTCAGTTTACACTGGGCTCTGTGTAGCCAATCTCTCTTTTACCCAACCATGTTCTTCTCAATCTTATCCTCTCCCCTTCCTCCAAACTAACCACAAACTAAATTTTTATGGTAATCCCTTCTTTACTCTGTCCGAGAATTTTGCCATGCAAAAGTAAACATTACACTTATTTGACCTGTTTTGGGTTTTATAGAATTTAATCATATAGTATATTGTCTTATACATATGGCTTCTTTTATGCAATCTTGTTTGTGGGATTGACCCATGTTTTTATTTGTAACTGGTGTTCATTTCTATATTCCAATTTATATCACTTTCTTTTTTAATTTACTTTACTTTTGATGGAACTTTGAATTCTTTCTAGTTTTGGGGTATTAAGACTACCTTTTATCATTAAGTTGATTCCAACTCATAGTGAACATATAGGATTTTCAAGGCTATAATCTTTTAATTGCCAAGATGCATTGATAATTATTGGTGATTGGAATACAAAAGTTGGAAACAAAGAGGAAGGATTAGTAGTTGGAAAATATTACTTCAATGATAAAAATAATGCTGGTAGAGATATGATAGAATTTTGCAAGATCACCAACTTATTTATTGCAAATACCTTCTTTAAAACAGTATAAAAAGTGGTTATATGATAAGCACTGGACTGTGAAACACAAGGTCAATGGTTTGAACCCACCAGTTGCTCTGCAGGAAAAAGATGAGGCTTTCTGCTCCTGACAAAATGTAAAGCCTTGGAAATTCTATATAAGGTCACTATGAGTCAGAACCAACTCAATGGCACTTAAGAACAGCAACAACATACATGAGAATCTCACCAGGTGGAATACACAGAAATCAGACTGATTAAACTGTGGGAAGAGGTGATGCAAAAGTTCCATACTATCAGCCAAAACAAGGCAAGGGGCTGACTGTGGAAAAGACCATCAATCAATCATATGCAAGTTCAGGCTGAAGTGGAAGAAAATTAAAACAAGTGTACAAGAGCCAAAATGTCACCTTGAATCTATTCCACCTGAATTTAGAGACCATGTGAAGAACAGGTTTGATGCATTAGACACTAATGACTGGAGGCCAGAAAAGTTGTAACATGACATCAAGACATCATAGAGAAAGAAAGCAAAAGGTCAAATAAAACACAGAAAGAAGGAAAAGACCAAAAGGGATGCACAAAGAGACTCTGAAACTTGCTCTGGAGCATGGGGAAGCTAAAGCAACTGGAAGAAACGATGAAATAAAAGAGCTGAACAGAGGAGTAGCGGCAAAATGGCAGCTTAGGCAGAAAGACTGTAGGGACCCTTTACAACAAAGGTATGAAAAAGAATTAAACAGATGCAGATGATAGTTTTGGAACTCTGAGTTCAGCTGAATGGATAGAGAAGTGGATTGAATGCTTCTTCAAAGAGACAGCTGAGCAGACACAGCAAAATATGGAAAGTCTGGTGACCTGCTCCATAACCAGATGGGTACGTACAGTCATCTTGAGCTTCTGTGAGTGGCTTCAGAGATAAGAAAGCATATCGGTGCTGCAGGAACATACCTGTGGGTCTCAGAAACAGAAGTGTGATTTTTTCTTGTTCCCACACTCCCCTGGTGACTAGAGATGAGGCCAACTGCCACCTGCATACACCCTCCAAAAAGTTCCCCCTCTCCTGGAGGTCTGAGCTGTCATTGTTGAACCTATTGAAAGAACTGGGAATTGTCTGCACTGACCGCATTCATATGGGCTCCACTCCAAATCTGCAGCTGAAACCGCTGAACAGACATGTGGGATAAAAAAAAGAAAAGACCAGCAACATTGTGGTAAGGAGGACAGTAGGTAGTGCAGAGGTATACAGCTATTTGGTGGACAGAAAGGAGCCAAAAGTGTTTTTTTTTTTAAATTTTTTTTATTACACCCCACATTCTCCTGGTGACCATAGGTGTGGCTGCCCTCCATCTGCATACACTTCCAGGAAAACTCCTGCTCTCCAGGCTGTCGAAGTTCCATCAAAGTGTGTGGGGAGCTAGCAGCACCAACCCCAGCACCTGGAACCAGGAGTGACCTATTCCAGACCTGCAGAGCTGTTCTGG
>NW_006408522.1:44372718-44393586 GCF_000296735.1 Chrysochloris asiatica
TGTTTTTTTTGGTGTTTTTTGTGTGTGATCTTTCTGTTACTGGAAAGTGTGGTATCATCTCTTACAATATTTTTCTTTATAGTTCTATTTTTCCATTAAATATTTTGAAGCTATGTCATTATTGCTGTTGTTAAGTACCTTTGAGTCAGTTCAGACTCATAGTGACCCATTATAGGGCTTCCAAGGAGCAGCTGGTGGTTTTGAATCATTGACATTGTAGTTCAAACCGACCTTTTGGTCCAGTGCATTATCCTACAAAGCTACAATAAATTATAAAATTGTTTCATCTTCCTGTTTTACCTATTTCACTGTGAATTGTTTTTTGATCTATAATAATGCTTTTTGCCTTAATGTTTCCTTTGATACTAAAATATTTAAGTAGCATTGTAGGATAACCTCTAGACCACAAGGTCAGTTTGAACCACAAGGCTGAGTGTCCGAACTCACCAACTGCTCCTTGGAAACCCTAAAAAGGTCGCTATGAGTTGGAACCAACTTGACGGCTCTTAACAACAACAAATTCCACTTTTAAAGCAGGACTTCTGGTGACAAATTCTCTTGTTTTTGTTTGTATGTGATTTGACCATTACAGGTGTAAGACTTGCCTCCCTATTTTTAGATGAGGAATCTCAGGCTTAGAATGCTGTAACTTGCCTAGGTCACCAGGTAAGTAAGTGGCAGAGTTGGGATATAAAGTTGAGTCTGACCTTAAAGCTAATGATCTTTTCTTATAATTTGCTTCCCCTACAGTTCTTTTGTGGTCAGGAATTCTCATTTGAGGACATGTAAATAAAAATGTGCATCCCTGGGTGGTGTAAATAGTTTATGTACTCAGCTGTCAATCAAAAGGTTCAGTCCACCTAGAGGTGTTTCAGAAGAAAGGTCTGGTGATCTTTTATTTGAAAAAATTGGCTGTTAAAAACCCTATGGAGCACAGCTCTGCTCTGACACATGTAGGTTCACTATGGTAGACCACAAAATGAAAACACCTTTCAAATTTTTATTTTAGGAGACTGTCTTTCTCTAAGTCACTATTGAGTCTTAGAGGGAATCCACTTATGAAGTCTATGGATGGGTTGTAAGCTGGTTGCTGGGAGAGCCTGGCCGGATCCTTCATGTCCTCTTACCTGTCACACAAAGCTAGAAGTGGATGCTAAAGAGCTTGGTGCCCTTTTTAGATTAGCTCTCTTTCTCCATTATTTTGGCTTATATTCTTCTGTGAGAATATAAATGCAATGCTTTCTCGGAGGTGTCCAAACCACTGTAGTTTTTTTGAACCATGCTGGAAGCCCTAGAAAGTCCTAATAGGATATTCTGGTAACTCTTCACATTTTCTAGAAGATGAAGTATGAAGAGAATTACTTTCCTTGAAGGATTTTTCTCTTGGCTTTTATGCCTAGTTCTGGCCAGCAAAAGTACAACTATCTGTTCACTCCAAGGTTCTTTCATTAACATGTTCTCTCAACAGAAAACTTTAATTTTAGCAGAAAGTATTTTTCAAATATAAGAAGTCCTGGTATGTGATGCTGTAGGATAAGCACTGCACTGTAAGGTCGGTTTGAATCACAAGGCCGGTGATTCAAACTCACCAGCTGCTCCTTGGAAACCCTATACAGGGTTATTATGAGCCAGAACCAACTTGATGGAACTTAACAACATCTTCAAATATGACCCTGAATGACTCTGGGTCTCAATTTGGCTTCAAATCAAGCAGTGGGCATAGCCACAATATTGGTAGGTGTGTCTGGGAAATCCTTAGTATATGATCCACTTTTGTTTAAACCTTCCTTTCTGTAGAAAGGACATTGTTCATCTAGGCCAAGCTTCGTCTCTCCTACTTCGGATATATTGTCAGCAGGGACCATCCACTGGAGAAGGATATCATGTTTGATAAGGTGGAAGGTCAGAGAAAAAGAGAAAGACCCCCAGGGAGATGGATTGGTAAAGTGGCAGCATCAATGGGCTCAAGCATGGCAACAATTGTGAGGTTGGCCCAGGACCCGGTAGTGTTTCGTTCTGTTGTGCATAGGGTTGCTATGATTCGGTACCAACTCAATGGCATCTAACAATAACAACAACCTTATCAGACACATTTCCAAATGGATTCATTGTGAGGTTACTTTAGGATAACAACTCAAAGGTTGACAAGATGGCTGCTCCTTTTAGCCTCACAGTATGTTCCTTGTGGTTCTTGCTAGTTCCTTATCAGTTTTTCTGTTGTACATTATTTCTCACATATTGTTGTTGTTGCTAGGTGCAGTCAAGTTGGTTCCGACCCATAGTGGAACTTTATAGGGATTTTGACCTTGTGGTTCAAACTGACTTTGCAATCCAGAGCTTTAACCCACAGCACCACACCAGGACTCCTCATTCAGAAGAAAACTCTGGTAGGTGTGGATTATCTGTTCCTTGAAGGAATTTTACAATAATTGTGTTCACTGATTTGGCTTTTACCTGAATGCTGGTGTCTCTAAAACTCTTGGGCTAGGGATATTTAATTGGTTAAAAACGAAATAACCCACTAAGGTTTGAAAGGAAGCATTTAGTTAGGTGACAGATTCTCACACACCTCAAAAATGAAATTAGAAGACAATATATATGTGGAGAGCTTATCATTTTTTTCTATATATCCTTTTCTCTTGAATCAGCAAATTTTATTTCTATGACTTTTAGAGGCAAGTTAGTGGCTGAGAATATTTCTTTGAAGTATCTGAATCCTGATTTCAAAATTTACTAATTGCATGGGAAAGTTACAAACTTCTCCAAGTCTCTGTTCTCATATTTTTAAAATGGGCATAGTAGTAATCTTTACCTCATAGCGTTGCTAAGAGGATTAAATGAAGTAATGCATATAAAATGTTTTAAAGTATAGCACTTTGCATATAGTAAGCCCTCAATACATATATACTATCATGAAAATAGTTCAAAGAAAGTTAAAAAACATCCTAAGCTATTGAACACATGCTATTTCATTTACTTACTGGCCAAAAAATAGCTCCAGTAGGGATCAGAGTCTGTATTAATCATATGATAAGAAGTGGAGACTTGAATTTTTGGAGTAAAATTCTAGGGTCACCATTGAGTCTGTCTTTTTTTCCCTCCAGCTTTTATACAGTCCCAGTTGGGAAACATTTCATACTCTTCAAGATAAAGAATATTTCTATTTAGGAGAGAAAGGAGAAAGGAGTTACGGAAATCTCGAAAACCAAACCTGAAATTCAGTTTTAGGACAAAAGTAAAAAGAAAAAAAAGAAAAAGAAAGGAGGTGGCAGAACAGATAGAGCAGGATAAGCTACTGGGAGAGATTGTGTTGTCCAAAGATGACTGTGCCCATAGATACATAGACCCTCCTACATGTTCTTCTCACAATGTGGTCTTGACACCCCTCCATCAAAAGGTAAAGCAGTATGCTTCCTGTCCACTGAAATGGAGCAGACCTTTATAAATGCTACAATACCTAGTCTATGATGAACGTAGGTGTTATATCTAGGCATAGGTCACCTTGATTACTCAGGCAGATCTGTGGAGACTCCATGCAGAGAACTAAGGCCGCCCAACCTATAACCAGAACCAAGTTGCCAGACACAAGAGTCAGCCACTTTGAAAGTGCATCTGTCCTCCCCAGTCAACTTTTGATTTTAACTTTTGATTTAAACCCATAAACATAGAACTACAACTTCATGAGAGACTTGTAGTGAGAACTACCCAGTTGAACCTTTTCAGAATTCTTGACCAACAGACACCATAACAGGTTAAGAGGTGATTATTGTTTCAATCTGCTCAGATTTGCAGTAATTTGTAAGAGAGCAATTAATAACTAATACGGTTACATTTTCTTACCATTCATGATCACACAAAAATGGGTGTGAAGTACATGTTACTTTGAGAAGACTTGGACTCAGAGGCAGACAGTGTGGAACTATGCAGGGATGGCCAATGCAGGTCAACTATAAAATCTTTTATGAAAGTAGGCAGTTAGCTAGTGTCTAAAGTGGCCTTTTGGCTTGGGAATTTACGGTCTGTTAGTTGTTATGTGCCATGGAGTTGGTTCCGACTCATAGCGACCCTGTACACAGTTTCCAAGGCTGTAAATCTTAACGGGAGCAGAAAGCTTCATCTTTCCCCTGTGGAACAGCTGGTAGTTTCCAACTGCTGACTATGAGATTAGCAGCTCGATTCATAACCACTATGCTACCAGATTTAGTAGGAACCATCAAACACTGAGTATTATACATAGGCAAAACTGTATGTTTATGAATTTGACAAGCATCAGGCTGCCCAGTAAGGGAATATAAGGGAGATTTACTAGAAAGGAGATCCTTCTTAGGGTGGATTGGTTTCTTTCTCCTAGATCATTCATTATAACACACAGGCCTCCACTTTGCTGAAGGAACTCTGGTAGCGTAGTGGTTACGAATCGGGCTGCGAACCTTAAGGTCAGTGGTTCGAAACTACCAGCCACTCCGCGGGAGAAAGATGAGGCTTTCTACTCCCGTAAAGATTTACACCCTCGGAAACCCTGTACAGGGTCGCTATGGGTCGGAACCGACTCGAAGGCACTTAACAACAACAACCACTTTGCTGTGTGCTGTTATCTAGAACCTTAATAATGTTTTCTGCAGACTGGTAGGAACATTTTGACAAGCCCACCCCAAAGAGTAGTTCTAGAATATTTCTTAACAAAGGACTGTTTTGAAGAAGATAGAAGTTTAATTTAATGAATGAGTGAATTGAGCACTGCTTTGTTAAAGAGATTTGGGTTGTGGTCTTAATGTGTTCACTATGTCTTTCAGAAAGTCCTTCCAGACCTTGAACTTCAGTTGTCTTTCCTGTGAAATAAAAAGACTGTTGTTTAGTTTGGTGGCTCTATGATTTAGAAGATTCCCAGGTAATGAAAAGTTTTGCCAGATAATAAATGCTCATTACAACATGCATACAGCGGGACATATTTTAGTAAACATCTCAGAAATCAACAATTCCTGGCATTCATGAACACTGAACAAATGAACCAATAAAACACGTACACAATTATACTTGTATTTTAAACAAGAATGTTTTGCTTACAGTGTTCTAGTGTCTTGTTCATAAAATACCCACATGCTTCAAATCATTTATTGAAAAGAATTTGTATCTTGTACATAATGCCAGAATACAAAATAATATTTCTATTATGTTTCCCTAGTATATGTTTTCCCAACGTTTAACTCTAGGTTACCCTTTGGGCAATTTATGTTCAGACAATGATTGCTTTTGGGTCAGCTTTACTGAGGGCATATGGTGGCTCCATAGGATAAAGCACGGGATTGTGAACCACAAGGTCCGTGGTTTGAGCCCACCAGTTGCTCCATGGGAGAAAGATGAGACTTAAAGATGATTTAAAGCCTCAGACACCCTATACAGGGTCGCTAGAATTGGAAATTACTTGATGGCACTTAACAACAACTAAGAGAGTGCCTGGCTGGGTTTGCTTGCTTGTGATTAACTTCAATGTACAATCAGACTGCCCACTGTTAGTAGAGTTGTTGTTGTTAAGTGCCGTTGAGTCAATTCCAACCCATAGTGACCCTGTATAGGGTTTCCAAGGAAGCAGCTAGTGAGCTTGAACCACCAGCCTTGCAGTTCAAACGAATTTGCAGTCTGACGCATTAGTCCACAGCACCACACCAGAGTGGAGAGAAGAAAAGGGAGAGAAATAGGAATACTGGAGCATTAGCAGCACTCTACTTGATCAAAAATGCACATTAGAAATGACTAGTAATCTCCATATTAAGAGTACTGCTGGGAGATTATTTCAAATGCAAAGAGATGCTCTTGAAAACAAATCTGCATTGCACCAGATAGACATGAAACCAAGATTTATTAAAATACCTTTACCGTATTTACAATTGGAAGCCAGGAATGCAATTCTCTGCAAAGTCCAAAAAATATAGTTCTATCTCTTAAAACAAATTAACAGAGGTATCAACAGATTAGGATAAATACAATCTATCACAGAGATAGAATTCTTTGAATAGACAATCTACATTATCGAACCAATATATATATTATGTACAAAAATACACGTGGCATGGTGACCAGTATTGTCAAGGAGGAAAAAAAAAAAAAAATATATATATATACACACACACATTTTTATTATATACAAGACAGTTTTGGTTCCTTCACCCCTCCTTTTTAAAAATAAATACTTCATTTCATTGCAAATGACAATTACAAATTCAACTCATGAACATTCCTTAGCTTTGACAAAATTAAATAAGCAAATTAGAAATACATATTTTAAAAAATTTAAAGGGAAAAATACCTGAATCCAATTAGCTTATTACATTTCAAAATATCCAAGAGCATGTATGAAAGGTTTCATAACTTTAGTGCCATTTCATTTCCCAAAGTGCCTGCATTACCACTTCAATTTCTTTATCATCACATTTCCATGGTGTTCTCATACTTTAATAGAAAAGTCAGCATTTTACCAGGTCAAACGATTGACTATTTAGAAACATGTTTACACTTTCTTTTGAAGTGTTTTTAAGAGTGTCACTATTAATCTGAAAATAACTTGAATAATCTGAGTCAGATTTGTGGCAGATGCTTGACACAGGAATAGTGGTAACAATGGAGTAGTACTTTAAAAAGTCTTATGATTCAAAACACTTGCACAAACTTAAATCTATTTGTCCAGCAACATCGAAAACTATTTGAGATAAAAAAAAATTAGCCTTATTAATTATAGATGGTGACCTGGATTGGTTAATAATTCATCACAAGAATGGTCTCTCATTAGATAGTTTTACAGAATCTGAAATAAATACAGTAAAATGAAAAAGAAAGAAAGAAAAAACCACACGTATTTCCCACCTCCTTTTTGGAGTTTCCTCTTTGCCTAAGTGATGAAGTGGTGCTGACATTAACATGAAGCAGTCACAGCAATGTCTCATGTGGGCTTCTTGGTGACAGTGGTGCGCCCTGTCCAAAGGGTGTTAGGATGGAGCACAGTGGTGAGACGATGAAGTTAGGGCAGAGGGAGACATATGGTTGTCTACAATGGAAAGGTGAAAGAGTTGGACCCCAAAGAAAATGTACAGGTAAAGAAAGAATAGATGTAGGGTGTTACGGAAGGGGAGGCTGAAGCAGAAATACTGAAAGGAGAAAAGTAAAATGAAGTTAGATGCCCAAAATGGCTTTTGAAAAGGCACAGAAAAAAATAAGGTCCATGGGCAACCAACCTCAGGGCAATGACTCTGAGGTTTAATGTAGTTATTAAGCCAGGCATAGGCCTGTCTCAGTGGGGTATCTGCCTTTTTAGCACTGACCAATAGGAGACATAGGGCACCCCCATTTGCCTAGCAGAGATTCCTTGAGTTTCCACTGAAACTCTGCCCAATATGCAGTCTAGGCAAAAATAACCAGCTCTCCAACAATGTGTCACACCAGCCAAACATTGCATGTGTCCAGGTTTCCTAACCCCCTCACCTCCTAATTTTCTCCCTCCTCCCATTGCTTGCAACATCACAAGGTCAATTGGAGACAAACAAGTGCATGGTTCAAATGCACTCAGGAATCAGTGTCAAAACAAAGGTGTTGCTGAGTGCTAATGGACTTGAAATAATTTACATTTCTGTTGGACCTGATTCACATTAGCATGCTGAGTGGTTTCACTTAGGTTCTGGGCATGCAAACCAGTGCTTATTTTCCAGGCCAAAGCACGATCCCCTAAATCAAAGTCCAGGAGCACCCTGCTTCCCATGCTAGCTTCAAACTCAGTAAAGGGAAAAGACTGGTGAATCAATGCCATGTTTTCTCTAAAGATTCTTTAAAAAAATTATTCAATGTTAAAAGTTTAAAAGTTTGTTTTTTTGTAACATGTTAGATTATATCTTTAAAGGGAAGTTTGCTTAGTACAATTAGAAGATTATATATGCAGCCAATGGACAGTAAAGTCACATTACTTGTACACTTGTATCTTGTATAGTTTAATTATAAGATTATAAAATAAGTGATTTAGAACAGTCCCTTTGGTGGACCAAAATATCCTATTTGTGTTGTCCTGGGCAGGCAACATTCATAGATTTGTTCCCAAAGGAAATGGAAATTTTTGGATTATGTAGAATAAAAGGTCAGTGGGATTAAGACTGCCTTCTTTGTGCCCAATAAAGAAATAGATTATAGGAATGAGCAAGTTGCCAACAGAGAGGGGAAAAAATGAGCTATCTATAGTTTACTCAAAATTAATTAAAATGTAGAGGTTATGAATCCACTTCTAGTCCCTTATTGGGAATAGTATCATTTTTGTATGCTATCTATCCCTTTTCATGCAGATAACAGAAATTTGGTATTCAAAATCCACCCAAGAATTTCTGTAGAGTTGTTCATTTCTTGAACACATCCACTGTCCATGCCATGGGGCAGGAGGTGTAGAGAACAAATTCTCCATATACTCAGTGGCCACGTGTTAGAAACATGGACAGATAAGGTGACCCAGCTGAACATTCAAAAGCATACTTGATGAGAATGTAAGGAAATCCTAGAAGAAAAACTATGAAAGAAAGTAGGCATGATTTTGCCAAGGATACTGACTTTGCCTGAAAACATTTTGTTCCATAATTGATCTACTAAGATAATGCGCTGAAAACAAACACTATATATGAGGAGAAATAGCAATTTTGTCTTTAGACATTTTTTACACTTTCAAAGACAGAGGGACCCCTGATCTCTGCACAGGTAGAATTTAGAGAGATCTCAGCCTAATTGGCAACTTAGTTATTTAGTCCATGAAGGATGGCAAATTCTTTGGTTAATTTCTGCCAGAAATTATAGATTCATTTGCATTGTGCTAGCACAATATTATCAATGTTCAAACTATGGAAAAGGAAACCGACTAGAATTTCTTAGTATATTGAAGAGAGGATTAAAAAATAAGAAATTATATGAGCATACATGGAATGTATAATAAATTGATGACTTTTATTTGTCACCTCCTTATGAAAAATTGAGATTAAGCCAAGGTCACAGAATAGTAAGATATTCACTAACTAGGACTTCAAAGTTAGAACGTGCAATGGAGTCTGGAGTTCATTTGAGCTCTTGACTGAAATGAGCCACCATGTCAGGGATGGGAAGGATGAGGAGAAAAATGTCTTCTACGCTATCATTTATCACTGGGGTGACTGACTGAGAGATGGCTGAGGGTAGAAAGGGAAACGAATGTCCTAAGCTCCATTGAGAATAGATGACCTAAAGTGTAAGGCTTGATTTGCCTCCTAATCTCTTCCTTGGTAACTGCATGGTGAGTTAAGAGACCGAGTTAGCTAGCTGCCATTTTAATACAGTCATGGTTCTGATTAAATCATTAACTATGCAAATTTCCCCAATGTGAAATTTACATCACAGTGTTAAGAGTCTTAGAACAAATAAAACTGCTGCACTGGTTTCAACCTTGACATGTTAAAACTCCCTTAAATTCACTGCTTCCCCACGAAGTTTTGATCTGAGAGAGGTTGGTAGATTGCTCAACTTCTTGGGAGGAGAAATGAGAAATGAAGAACTGTAAGACTAAAATTCAGTGCCTCTAACAAGGTGTCAACAGCTGATGGAGCCTGCAGAAATGACAAAAAGGGCCTCACAGTCATACACAGCTGTGAAACTGAGGCTGACTATGCCTGGATTCAATTGCTAAAGGGGTTATAAATACTGTTATGTAAAGCCTAGGGAAAGCTCTGATGAGGCCTGTTCCTGAAGGCGCTTTCCTTTAAGCTTTTTCTGCACAAATAACAGAAAAGTTCCCATGCAGTTGGTCTATTTATCTCTAAAGCTTGAAAATGGAGAAACATCCAGCAAGTTATTTGCAGTTTGCAAACGCTAAAAATTATCCATTCTTTTCCAATCCTATCAATTTTCCCACATAGACTTGTCTCACTTTTGTTGCAGATTTCTTTATGAGGACAAGATAGCAGACATGCATTTCTTCAATCAATCTTCATTCAGCTTTCTTGTATGTGGCTTTTTGTAAAGGAAACTATTCTTGGCTATTTCAAAGCTGCACTCTAAAAGTTATATAGTTCAGACTGAAGTTTTAAGCAGGAATAGATGCATCTGACTCAGTTCATGCCCATTGGCCTTCATAGTTCTCCAAATTCTTATGTGCTTATGACTTTTATAGCATTGGATTTCATAATAGAGAGCGGTACAATCACAGGCCAACTGTCAAAATGTTACTAAAATCACACTTAGAGCTTTATTGCTTCATCTGATTGTGGTCCTTGGAAGAACCCTACTGACTGACCACTTCTCTTTGTGGCTAGACTGTCCAATGCCATAGACTTCTATTATTCCTGTCAGTTGTTCCAGATTCCCATTAGCAGTATATGAGCATTTCATTGAAGACATGCCCTTCCTTATGGAGTACATGGGGAAAGGAGGGACTTGGCAGGTTTGGAGTTCGTACTATCCTGGGGGAAAAAAGATGAGCACCCATTCTGACATTTAGCCCTTTAACCATGTTGGCAATTTGTTTCAGCTAAACATTTAAAGATGTAATAGCACTGTTGGGGTTTCTTATTCTACTTCCTAGACATCAGGATTCTTTCTCACTAGTTCCTAAGGAGTTGCAGGAAACATGTGGAGAGACATCACAGACATGAACTCAAGGATTCAAGAGGCAGCTGTTAGGAAACAGGGCCAGGGCCATGATCTGTAATCATCTTCCATTAACATCATCATCATCCATTTCCATTCCTGCCTGGCCACATTTTTCCTATTTTTATAATAAACTACCTTTTCTGAGGTTGAAAGCCATACAAGCATACCTCCTTCTAACCTGAGCTTTGACACCTTGCAGGACTCAGGCTTTTTAGCCAACATAGTTAGACTCTCTCCATGCTTTAGCACTAACATAAAATATTCATGTGCTTGATGATTATTGCCAGCTGCTGCTGCAAGAATATGAATTGCTATCCAATTGTGCCCAGCCAGGAAGATATGAAGGTGTGTCTAACTTTAAGGTTTATCAGTCTTACTATTAAGTCAGTCAGGTGTGAGTGTCTGGTTAAACACAGGATAGCAATCCTGGCCACCCTGCTTTCTAGATTCGGAAGGAATGTGCCTAGAGGCAGACACTTAAACTGCACTTGCCTGTAATGCTCAGGCTCTGATGTAGTCCTGCAAACCTCCCCCTCTCTGTGAAAAAGGTAGTGACACCTACTGTACTTAACACAACCCGAAATTAAAAGGATCATTTTGAAAAGCTCCAGATGGTTTTAGATATCCCACCTTGAATAAACTTTTGTGAACCTTTCCTGAGCACCAACTTCAGCTCAACATGAAGACTGTCAACTGTGTGGTATACCTGGTGCGGTTGGGAGAAGCATCATAGAAGTCGGATGCATGGTACAATAGGATGGAGGTTCTGCTGTGGGGTCCTTCAGGCTCTAACACTCTTTACTACATTTCATTAGTGTTAGAAAATCACAAGACTTCCTGAACAGAGGCAGAATCTTTAGAAACAGATATTTTAATGCTAATTTCCATTCTGTCGACTAGGATGAAATCCAACTTGGGTTGCATTTGTCTACGTTTCAAATGAAAGGTTTCCACTCATTAGTCTTCCATATTGGTTCCCTGAGAGCACATCTTGGCAGGGTTATTTGGTCAAGGTAAATTGTCCTGCTTACCTTCAATGATTTTTTTGTGAGCATCACACTTAAGAGACTTGAAGTGATTATGCTGATTCCACTGAAAACCCCCTGCACCTCTATCCCACTGAGTCTAACGACTTATACTGAACTCCAAGTTGGTTTCCATGAACAAAACAGCATTTTCTTCTGTATAATAATACTAGAAGGAAAGTCATGAAGCACAGGGTAACTGTAAATGGATTTGATTTTAAACTGATGAATTCCCTTGGCTTTCTTTTCAGGTAAGTTAAAATAAAGAGCAGCTACATAAAAAAGCAATAGGACAAGCTTCTCGCTTACAAGCAATGTCAAGCTTTTTTGAAGTTCCATACCAGTTTCAGTATCTTGCTTTTTGCTTCCTGTCATTTGGAGTAATTGAAAAAAAAAAAAAAAACCCACCTCAACAGCGTTCCATATTCCTTTCTTTTGAACTGCTAGCACCTGCATGAATAGGATTTCTGTGACTTGATTTGACCCTGATTGTGCATTCTTCATTCTAGACTGGCATTATATCAGAACACAGTGCTATGCTGATTTGCTGAATCTATTATAAGGCTCTCTGTGAGAGGTGATGACTGGCAGGCATATTCTGGGGAGACACTCAGACAATTGTCAAGTTAATAGGTTCAAGAAATAAGCTGAGACAAGGGGCAAGCACTTGGGTTGGGAAGAGATTCAAGGTTCTTGCGCATCTCTAGACTGTCCTTGACTAATTGGAAGAGAAGCTTGAACTTCTTGCTCTTCAAACATCGGCATGACAGCCTTTGGGCCTATTCTCAATTTACATTGTGTTCTTTCTTCTCTCCTGACAAGATCGATTCAAAGGGTGGTGCGTATGTAAGGGATGTCAGAGGAGAGGTCAAAGGTGGCTACTCTCTGATCTAAGAGGCAGTAGTTGTATAGGCTTCTAGAAAGAGGAAGATCTTTCTATGCACGATATTCTGTTCAGAGTTTAATATTAAAGTAATCACCTTTAAAAAATCTTTTTGATGAAAAACTTTTTTCCTGAACTGCATTTTTTCAATATTAAAGATCCCTGCTTCATCCAACTTCACATGCCCATCTGCCATTGTCATGATCAGAGGCTGTGAGTATCATTTACTCTCTTGTCTAGAAACTGTCTCCTGGGGGTAAAGGGAGAGGTCGAGTCACAGAACAGGATATGCGTGGAGATGAGCTGTATGTCAACACAGCATTACCCATTCATAGTCTGAAATGTAAAAGGTATTTGTATCACTGGGCCTCTTGCCTAGCAGGTGCTGTGATGCTGTGCCTGTCCTGCCTCGGGGATCAATCATTATTTCTCCTGGGAGTTGAGGTGCAGAATCACCGCTGGTCCAGGAAACCACATTGCACTGACATAAATAAACACAAACAATGAGCCTCATTCAATGGCTGATGTCAACTCCCCGCATCATAACTCATTCTTCACAATGAAGTTCATGGTCGTTTCTCCCTAAATTCCATTTTCTCTTCCTTCTGTTACATGAACAAAATATTTCTGTCATCAGGGAATTTCACTGACCTCTGAAAAAATCATTTTGATAAAATTTCAACTTTTGTTTTGGCCCAAAAGATGCTGCAGGATTTGCTGCAACAAGATTAAAATAAAGACTTAATAATCGAAACTGCAATGTGTAAAAATATACGGCTTGAAATATCACAATACAATTGCTATGAGAGATCCTTCTCTTCTTTTGTAACAAGTTTACACATATCAAGCATGGGTTAGAGAGTTTGAAATCTTAGCTTCTCTAAAAATTTGGAAAATCTTGGTATTTTCTCTAGTCTTAAATACTATTGCCATGTCCCCTTATGAGCATTTCATTGTTCCCGTGGCTTAATAAAGAACTTCGTTAACAAGTCACAGGGCACTCTTCTCAGATGACCTCAAAAAGAGAGAAGCAAACAAACATCAGTGACATATCTTTCCAGAACTCTTGCAGGACTAGTGTTGCAAAGGATCATGCAAGGTACTACAGCCCACTGTTATTATTTCACGTATCTCTGCTTTAGTTGGTGGTCACACTGGCTTCTTTCTGACGTAGTCTTTCTTTCTGGTTTTAAAGAGAAAAAACAAAAATGTGAATTTATTACCAATTCTCTAATTTTTCATCTTTCTCATTTTTTGACAAGCATGTAGTCTAGAATTCTGAGTAGAGTTAGGCCAAACAGCCTACAAATGAGAGTATTCTATCCTTCTTTTCCTAAGCCCTTGGTTACCTGCCCTCCCAATCTATACCTTTATTTTCCAAGCAAGCAAACAAGCATACAAAAATGAATAGCTAGTCAACCAACCAACTCCATCAATCCAGAACACCAACTCTTGCATGTCAGGTTCATGAAATGGTGGGCTTTATCTATTCTGTTCTCTTCTTTTATGACAAAAACTAATTGGTTGGTAATAGAGGAGTAAACACAGGATTGCTAACCACAAGGATGGCAGTTCAAACACACCAGCTGCTCCTTAGAAACTCTACACATGGTCACTATGAGTCGGAACCAACTTGATGTCACTTAACAACAATAAAAAACCACCACCCTCACCCACTGATGGAATTAGGGTATGCTCAAGAAATATGAAAAGTTACTGTTTTCAAGTTGAACATAGCCACATATGATCTAGTAGGCAGAACTGAACAAAGAGTATGTGGAATGAAAGACGGCCAGGGTTAGTGTATTCAGAAGGGCAGAGGTCCAACGTTTGTAATACACGTTCTACTCTGATCGCTCTGTGCTGCTACCTTTCCAGGGACAGTCTTCAGAAAAACAGCAAGATGGAAGCTTGTTGGGAAGATGTAAGAATAAACAAGAGTACATAACACCGAAACACAGACTGTCACTGTTTCTGTGCCCCTAGAAAAGTAAATATATTAACCATGGTAAGGATGGGTGTGTCCTGCTCTTAGAGGAAGACTAACAGAAGAACAAAAGAAAAGGGAAATGTGCACTCTGAGAAATAGCAGGCAAAGAATTGGATCCTCAGCTGCTTCTGATCTATGAGATGTAATGTTGTAGTAAATTGGCCTAGCTATACGTTTAAAACGACTTTTAAACACCTGTCTTTGACTAGAGAACTTAAGTTTAGGAATCAGTTTGCAAGCTGTTCTCTAACTTCAACCAAAACAAACTAACCAACCAACCAATTAACCAACCAATCAGCATAAAGACCCTAACAAGTTGAGGATCGTAATTGAGAGCTTGTTCAGAGTGGAGGTTAACCTACTGAAGAATGCTACAGTAAACACACTGTCTTCTCTTTGTCTATAGGGCTGACACCACTCACTCTTCCTTGAGGAACCATGTTCAGCTGCAAAAGTTAGGACAGAGATCCAAGTAAGGGGCCTAATTGAAGGAACAGAGGTCAATGAAGGAGGAAGATAAAAATCAGGATTGTCATCACAGATTTATCTATTCATATAGGGTTTGTATGCATTGATCTTGCCGCATTTATCTGACTAAGGTCTATGGGCCTGGATTCTCCATGGTTTATTTTGCATTCACCTTAAGCAACATGCATTTAGCTGTTGATAAGTTTGTTATTAGGAAACCATGGCCAAATATTTTAATTTTATGTACTCTACTTAGATCTTCAAAGGGTTTTAAGCAGCTTACAGAAATGCTATTTTCTTGTTGTTAAGTGCCATTGAGTTTCCAAGGAGCCACTGGTGAACACGAACCGCTAACCTTTTGGTTCAAACCGACTTTATAGTTCAGTGCATTAACTCACAGCACCACACCAGGACTCCACAGAAACCCTATACAGTGTTGCTATTAGAACAGACTTGATGGCACTTAACAACAACAACGACCAAAAAGTATGCGTCACACAAAAGAATAAAATTCCTAGCTGTGGGACATGAGGGCACATGTAAGGTAGGGTCTGAAAATCAGAGTGAGGGGAATGATATCCCACTTAGCAATAATTACAGGGTCAACCAAAGCTTCTGGAATTCAGAATAATAAAACTATCTAGAATTTACTGAGCTCCTCTTATGTGCTAGGCATTTTCCGTATCTTTTTTCAATTAATCCTCAAAATAACTATAAAGTAAAGGTACTATTATTTCCCTCTTTTTACTCATGAGAAATTGAGGCCCAGCGAAGTTAAGGTTTTACAACTAGTGAAATCAGGCCATCGGAACCCCAACACTCTCAACTCTTCTGACTACTGGCTATAAATATGGGTGGAGATCAACTGTGATTCTTATTGAAAACAGGACTTTGGGAACAACTTTCCCTCAAAGCTAGGAGGGTCAACCAGCCCAGATTCTGGTGCTGGTTCTTATTATTCACTGTCAAGTGACCCCAAGTAAGCTGTGTTTTTCCGCATCCCAATTTCCCAACTAGCAAAAGATGATCATCTCTGCCCTTTAACAGGGGAAAGAGAAATGATGCGTGTGGAAATGCTTAGATAAACATTTCAGGGGATAAAAAGGATCATGGGAAGGGGTAGGAATACAAGGATGTGAAATGGCATGAGACTAATTCTGGTGGATCAGAAAAGAATTTTGTTTAGTTTGCAGGCTGAAAACATGAAGCTATGTTTTGCTGTTTTCTGTCCCCCACTCTCTCATGAGGGGCTCTGGTGGTGAAATTGTTAAATGTCATCGAGTCAATTCTGACTCACAGTGACCCTGTATAGGGTTTCCAAGAAGTGTTTCGTGGGTTTGAACCACCAACCTTGCAGTTAACAGTCCAGTGCTTAGTGGATTATGAGCTGGGCTGCTAACTGTAAGGTCAGCAGTTTGAATCTACCAATCACTTCATGGGAGAAAGATGAGTCTTTCTGCTCCCATACAGATTTACAGCCTTGGAAACCCTATACAGGTCACTATGAGTTAGACCCAACTACACAGCACATAACCTCCCTCCAGTACCCCCATGTTCCCTTTAACCATATGTTGCTCTGGGGTGGAACTGAGACTGTATACATACTACTAGATTGTAGGTACTCTTCAGATTCTCAGGATGCTACCAATCACTCCCGAGTTTATTCTTTTAAATTAAAACATACGTCTTGGGTGTATCTAAGTAATAGGAAAAAACCTTCAGATTAGGTTGAAAATGGCATCTCACCAGACTAGCTGTGGGATTAATTTTCTTTGTTTCCACTTTCTTCTCTGATGTCAACTTGCTGACGGATTCCTGAGCCATTTTCAATCTGAAAAAACAGAAACAGAGTTGGTGGAGAGAGGATAAAAAGAAAGGAAGGGAGGAAAGGAAAAATGGAAAAGTAAAAAAAAAGGAAAATGTCAGGTTAAAAAGAAATCCAATTGTTTTTGGATTAACCAATCAGCAGTCAGAAAACAAAAAATTCACACTCTGATGGGATCTTTCCAAATAAACTTTTCTTCACCGGCTGAGCAGCTCACAGAACTGACCTCAGGGCAGTCTGTGTTATTGTGGAGATAAGTTTCTGATGAGCAGAGCATTATGTATTTTCTCTTTTCTCTCCGTGAACACTTCGTGGCTATCTGGTCTGTGATCTACTCATCACATGCTATTGTTGTTGCTCATAGTCTGTTGTTGTCAGGTTCCATGGACTTGGAACCAACCGACTCATAGCGACCCCATGCACAGCAGAACGAAACAATGTCCCATCCTGGGCCAACCTCACTACCGCTGCCACACTTGAGTCCATCAATGATGCCACCTGGCTGATCCATCTCATTGGGGGTCTTCCTCTTTTTCTCTGATCCTCCATCTTACCCAGCATGACATCCTTCTCCAGCGACTGTTCTCTCCTGACAGTATGTCCAAAGTATGAGAGACAGAGCTTAGCCATCCTGGCCTCCGAGGAGCACTCTGGCTGCACTTCTTCCGAAACAGATCTATTGGTTCTTTTGGCAGTCCAAGGCACTTTTAGCATTCTCCTCCAACACCACAACTCAAAGGCATCAATTCTTCTATGATCTTCCTTATTCACTGTCTAGCTTTCACTTCCATATGAGGTTATTGAAAATACCATGGCTTGGGTCAGGCACACCTTAGTCCTCAAGATGACATCTCTGCTCTTCAACACTTTAAAAGTTCCTGTGCAGCAGATTTGCCCAATGCAATACGTCGTCTGATCTCTTGACCGCTGCTTCCGCAAGTGTTGATAGTTGATCCAAGAAGAATGAAGCCCTTAACAACTTCAATCTTTTCTCCGTTGATAAGAATGTTGTTTATTGGTCCAGTGATGAGGATTTTTGTTTTCCTGACATTGAGATGCAACCCATACTGAAGGCTGTGCTCTTTAATCTACATAAGTAAAGGTTTCAAGTCCTCTTCACTTTCAGCAAGCAGTCAGTTCTAACTCATAGTGACCCTGCATAGGGTTTCCAACCTTGCAGCTACCAGTCCAGTGCTTATCCTACAGCTCCACATCTGATGTGTTGAGGCAATTTTGAAAATTCAAGTTTAAAAGAAAAATAGAAAATTACAAATATCACCAAATCACATCATATCACAGAACAAAAACAACAACAACAACAAAACACCTGTGAATCATATATCTGATAAGGGACTTGTATCCAGTATACACAAAGAACTCTTAACGACTCAAACAAAAGGAAAAAACCACCATATTAATAAATCACAAAGGATATGACATACACCTTGTCAATAAGCACATGAAAAAATTCTCAATATCATTAGCTATATGCAAGTCAAAATCACAATGTGATACTACTTCATATCCACTGTTGTTGCCAAGTGTCTTTGAGTCGATTCTGACTCATAGTGACCCTGTTTAGGGTTTCCGTGGACAAGCTGGTAGGTTTGAACTGCCAATCTTGTGGTTCACAGTCCAGTGCTGATCCTACAGTGTCGCACCAGGAATTCATTGTTGTTGTTAAGTGCTGTTGAATCAGTTCTGACCCATAGCAACGCTGTAAAGAGTTTCCGAGGAGCATCTGGTAAGCTTGAACCACCAACTTCGCATTTCAAACCAACTTTGTAGTCCAGCGCATTAACCCACAGTGCCACACCAGGACTCCAGGAGGTCACTAGGATGGCTAAAATTTAAAAAGTCAATAACAAGTTGGAAGTGAGGTAGAAAAATTAGAACCATCATATATTGCTAGTGGAATTATAAAATGGTACAGACATTTTGGAAACCAGTTTGGCAGTTTTCTTGAAATGTTAAACAGAGTTACCATATGGTGCAGTAATTCCATTACTGTATGAGTAATATAGTCATATTCTCCATGAAAAGTGAAAACATATGTCTACAAATAACTTGTACATGAGTTTTCATAGCAGCACTATTCATAATAACCAGGAAGTGGAAACAACCCAAATGTCTATCAACTAATAAGAGTCTAAACAAAATGTGATCTATTGATATGATGGAATATTAGGAGACTACAAAAAGGAATAAGCTAGTTATATATATACAACAACATGGATGGGCCTAGGAAACATTATGCTAAGTGAAGTAAACCAAACACAGAAGGGCAACTATTGAATGATTACTCTGATATAAAATGTCTAGTATATGCAAATCCATAGAGACAGTAAGTAGATTAATGACTGGGAAAAATGGGGAATGAGCACTAATAGCTATAGTGCTTCTTTTTGGCATGATGAAAATATTCTAAAATGAGATAGTGTTGATGTTTACAAAACCTTGTGAATCTTCTAAAAACCACTGACTTTTACACCTTGAAAAGGGTAAAATTTATGGTATATGAATTATGTCTCAATAAATTTGTTACTTAAAAAAAACCCTATCAATTCAACAAGATATTTCTTATCCATTAAAGCTAATAGTTGGCCAATCTCAACTGCTACTGAGGATGTGGGGATAGAAACTGCCACACAGTGCAGTAGGGGGTGGACATTCATACAACTGCTTGGGCAATATTCAAATGAAAACATGCAGAGGGTATGAGTCCTCATTCCCTCTTCTAGACAGATACTGAAAAGAAACTTTGTACCTAGGCACTGGGATTTCACTGAAGCAAGATCTGCAATATGAAAAGTTGGAAACCAAAATTTCATCAGTAGGATAATGGATAAGTGATAATGGAAAATAATCATAGCTAGCTCACTGTGGGCTGCTAACCACAAGGTCAGCCATTGGAATGCACCAGTTGCTCTACAGGAGAAAGATGAGGATTTCTGCTCCTGTAAAGATGTACAGTCTCAGAAATCCTACACAGGATCACTCTGAGTTTACAACACACAGTGGCAGCAGCGACACAGTTGAGCAATGAATAAGAAAATAAAAATTGATACATTTGAGTTACGGTGTTGGAGAAGAATATTGAAAGTACCATGGACTGCTAGAAGAACAAACAGATCTATCTTGGAAGAACTACAACTAAAATGTTCCTTGGAAGTGAGAATGGTGCTGTTTCATTACAAGTACTTTGGACATGTTATCAGGAGGGACCAGTCCCAGGAAAAGGACCTCATGCTTGGTACAGTGGAACAAAGGACTCTATAAATCCAACCATTTCAGATCTCAGAAGCATGCTATTGAGGGAGTGAAGAATTTTGCTAACTTTTACAGTATAGGGCTTAGGCTCCTGGTTCTTAATATAGGGATTAGTACTCAACACCCTCCCATCATTAATTAGCCATGTGGCCCTGAGTAAGCCTTCGTTTAGAACAAAGGAAGACAGTAATAGTGCTAGCTACATAATCACTGAAGGAATTGAGATAGTGGAGCTTGAGACACAGAGTAATCATTCAATACATGTCACCTACTACAGACTCTTGGTGTGGTGCTGTGGGATAAAGCATTGCACTGCAAAATCGCTTTGAACCATAAAGTCAGCGGTTCAAACTCACCAGCTGCTCCTTGGAAACCCTATATAGAATTGCTGTGAGTAGCACTTAACAACAACAACAACAACTGGCGCAGCATTGTAGGAGAAGCACTGGACTGCAAGGTCGTTTGACTTGCAAGGTCAGTGGTTCAAACTCACCAGCCACTCCTCGGAAACCCTATATAGGGTCACTCTGAGCCAGAACTGACTCAACAACACTTAACAACAACATTATTTTCCAATTGCTGATCCTTCTGTTTTCCAACTTTTGCTATTAACATGGATAATCTTATGAATAACCAGTGGAATACTGTCAGCACCAGAATACTGAATATTGAAACATGATGAAGAGCACCAGAATATTGTCAGATATGGTGTCAGAAAATGACACTATCAGGTTGAAAGGCATTCAAAATACAACTGGGGAAGAGTTGC
>NW_006408522.1:44393846-44395367 GCF_000296735.1 Chrysochloris asiatica
GAAGGATCAGTACTTGGAAAATGTGGCCTTGGTGACAGAAATGATGCTGGAAATTGCATGATAGTATTTTGTAAGACCTATGACTTCTTCATTGTAAATACCTTTTGTAAACAACATAAAAGGTGACTTTATACATGGACCTCACCAGATGGAATAGACAGAAATCAAATTCAAAATGAAGAGAACAGCTGTAAACATCCAGTAATAATCAGAATATGGAATGTATGAAGTATGAATCTGTGGAAAAAGATGGTGGAAAAGCTCCATATCATCAGCCAAAACAAGGCCTGGGGTTGACTGTGGAACACACCACTAATTGCTCATATGCAAGTTTAGGCTGAACCTGAAAAAATTAAAACAAGTCCATGATAGCCAAAATATGACCTTAAACATATCTCACCTGAATTTAGAAATCATCTGAAGAACAGATTTGATGCATTACACCTAAAGACCGAATAAAGACCAGAAGAGTTGTGCAATGACATCAAGAACATCATACAGGAAGAAAGCAAAAGGACATTAAGAAGACAAGAAATAAAAGAAAGACCAAAACGGATGTCAGAAGAGACTCTGAAACTTGTTCTCCAGAACAGAGATGCTAAAACAAATGGAAGAAATGAATGAGGAGGTAAACGAGCTGAATAGAAAATTTCAAAAGGCAGCTCAAGAAGACATAGTCAAATATTTTAATGAAATGTGTAAAGACCCGGAGTAAGAAAACTAAAAGGGAAGAACATGGTCAGCATTCCTCAAGTTGAGAGAATTGAAGAAACAATTCAAGCCTTGACTTGAAATATTGAAGGATTCTAAAGGCAAAATATTGAATAATGAATGAAAACATCAAAAGAAGATGGAAGAAATACAGAGTCACGGTACCAGAAAGAGATGGTCAATATTCAACCATTTGAAGAGGTAGCATATGTTCAAGATCCAGTGATATGGAAGGAAGAAATCCTTCCTTGGTGCAATGAAGACATTGACAAAGAACAAGGTTCTGGGAATTGACGGAATACAAATTGAAATCTTCAACAAATTGTTGTAGCACTGGAAGCACTCATTCACCTATGCCAAGAAATTTGGAAGACAACTACCTGGCCAATTGACTGGACGAGATCCATATTTGTGCCCATTTCAAAGAGAGGTGACTTAACAGAATACAGAAACCATTGAACAATATCATTAATATCCCATGCAAGCAAAATTTTTCAAATATGGCTGCAAGCATACATTGACAGAGAATTTCCAGAGGTTCAAGCCAGATTCAGAAGAGGACGTGGAACAAGGGATATCATTGTTGATGTCAGATGGATCTTGGCTAAAAGCAGAGAATACCAGAAAGATGTTTAGCTGTGCTTTATTGACTATGCAAGGGCATTCGATTTTGTGGATCATGACAACCTATGGACAGCACTGTGGAGAAAGAGTAATACAGAACACTTCTTTTTGCTCATGAGGAACCTGTACTAGACCAAGAAGCAGCTGTTTGAACAGAATAAGGGAACACCAAATGGTTTAAAATTA
>NW_006408522.1:44396082-44397320 GCF_000296735.1 Chrysochloris asiatica
AAAAGAGGCAGACCCCCAATGAGATTAAGTGGCAGGAGCGATGAGCTCAAATGCAGCAGCGATTGTGAGGTTGGCTAGGGACCAGGCAGTGTTTTGTTCTGTTGTGCATAGGATAGCTATGAGTTGATGCCAACTTGGTGGCACCTAACAACAATAATAACACGGATGAATCAGGACATTATATTAAGTGAAATAAACCAAGCAGAAGAGGATAAATATTGAATGATTTCACTTATATGAATTATCTAAAAAAAAAAAACCACTATCTTTGAGTTGATGCTGACTGTAAGACACAGTTGAACAAGACATCTCTATAAGACACAGTTGAATGGTCCCGAAAGGATTTCCAAGGATGCAAATTTTTACAGAAACAGACTGCCAGATCGTTCTCCCTTGGAACAGCTGGTACAGTCAAATTGCTGACATTTCAGTTACCAGCTGAACTCTTCAACTATTGTGCCATCAGGGCTCCTTGTGGCTGTTAGGTGCCATCTAACTGGTTCTGACTCATAGTGACACTGTATAGGGTTCCCAAGGTTGTCAATCCTCATGGGAGTAGACAGACTCATCTTTCTTCCATGGAATGGCTGGTGGGTTTGAAATGCTAAGCAGTCTGATGCTTACCCTAAAGTGTTACCACAACTCCTAGTGTTCCTCTGCTACTGTTGTTAAGTGCCCTCAAGTTGGATCTGACTCATAATGACTCTGTATAGGGTTTCTGAGGAGCAGCTGGTGGGTTTGAACCACTGACATTTTGGTTAGCAATCCAGTGTTTATCCTGAAGTACGATATCATGACCGCATGGCTCCTATGCTAACATGGGTAAATTCAGCAACCAAAAGTAGATTAAAGGCTATAAGGTACTGGGGGAAGATATTGCTTTATTATGCACAGAGTTTCTGTTCGGAGTGATGAAAAGCTTTGGAAATACACAGTGGTGTTGGATGTACAACGTGTGAATGTAGTAATGAATATCACTGAATTTTACATTTAAAGGGGCTAAAGTGACAAGCTTTATGTTGTTGCTAAGTGCCATCGGGTCAGTTCCGATTCATAGCAACCCTGTATGGAGTGGATTTGAACTACTGACCTTGTTCGTAGTCCACAACTCCAATGCTAATCCTACAGAGCCACACCAGGGCTCCAGTTTTATGTAATTTATGTATTTTACCACAATAAAATGAAAAGCAAAATATAGCTTGGAAAGACACTAATTTTATGATAGAAATTATTGCTGG
>NW_006408522.1:44425057-44432903 GCF_000296735.1 Chrysochloris asiatica
ACCCACAGCGATCCTGTACAGGGTTTCCAAGGAGCAGCTGATAAGTTTGAACCACCAACCTTGTGGTTTAAACCAACTTGGCAGTCCAGCGCATTAATCAAAACCACTGTGTATAAAGCTGAAAAGAACATATGAAACTCCTAGGGGAAAAGAGGAAAGAAAGAAAAACAAAACATACAACAGCTTTCCTCTCTAAGAGAATGACAGTCAGCAGGAGACTTATTCCTAAAAAACTGTCCAAGAGAACCTTGGAGATGAACAACTGGTTTACAAGATTAGTTCTTTTAAAAGGATGATTCTTTTGTCAGCCACAGCCCAAGTTCGAGCTTTTGGACTCCAATAAAATATCAAATTTCAAAAGGAACACATGGCTTCCTCCTCTACTTTTGCTTTCAATAGCCCCAGAATAAAAGGGAAATGGATATATCTCATCACATCTGGACTTCCCAATTTAATTCTGTGACTGCAATTAAAATTTCTTTTGTTTTTGGGTGTGGGGTGGGGTGAGGGTCATCTAGTCTTTCCTCTTTGCTTTCTTTCCCATTCTGAATTGAAAAAAAAAAATTATCTCAATTATAAGAAGACCACCAATATTTTAACATTCAAATAACTATTAAATAAAGCTGACTTATATTTCTCATTCAAAAAGGTTATGCAGATTATTGGTTGCTGTCTAGACACAACTGATTTCCAATCCTTGTTGGGTTGGGTTAGGTTGGGGTCTACACTATAAAGCTCCTCCCCCCACCCCAGAAAGAAATCTAAGTCCACAGCCAACAAGGCAGTTCAGACTCATAGAGACCTCATATATAGGGTTTCTGAGACTCGTAATCTTTATGGGAACAGACAGTCTCATCTTTCTCTCATGGAGCAGTTGGTAGGTTTGAACTGTAAACACTGGGGTTAGAGTCCAGTTCTTATTATACAGAGCCACCATTGTTACTTACGTTAAAAACAGTGGTGGTGGTTATGTGCCGTGGAATTGGTTCCAGCTCATAGCAACCCTCTATAGGGTTTCTGAGACTGTAAATCTTTACAGGAGCAGAAAGCCCCATCTTCCTCCTGTCAAACTACTGGTAGTTTGGAATTGCTAATCTTGATATTGACAGTTGACTCATAACCACTATGCTACCAGAGCTCTTTGGATCATTGTAATTAAAAAAATAAAACAGGTAAATGGTTCTTCCCAAAATCCCACTAAAAAAAACAAATTATTGTTAGTATTTGTTAGAAATTCTCTTAAGTGATGATGAACACTTCATTTCAGCAAGTGGAAAAATACAATGTGGTAATTTTACCAGTACACACGTGTTAACAAAGCATTTGCTTTTTGTAATGTTGACAAAAGCAGCCAGGATATAACTTCAGGAGCACAGAGGTAAAAGTATGGACCTATACTGGTATTTGTTTTAAAAAAGGAAGCTCTATCAGCTGTCCGGAATAGTACCAGCTCATTATATTTTGATTGCATTTTTCCATACACTTTTTGAAGCTCCCTTGTATGATCTCAAAACATCCATTACTTCAGGGCCCAACCAATGTATACATCTTCGTTCATCTAAAATATTCAAAGCAAACTGATTTGAAAACATCAGTGGACAAAGGAAAAGACGATAGAGGCACTGCAGGTAATACATCTCATAAAATGCATTTGCAAAGAAGCATGAAATGTGACCTGTATTAATGCAAATGTATTTAAAAGAAGGCTCAGTATCACTCATCACTAAAGAGAGGTCAAATAGTCCAGACACTGGACAGTAGAGTTTCCGTGTGCCAACAGGTATAGTAATGCGCTTTTAAGTTAGTATGCCACTGGAATAACCATGTTCCCTGAAAAGCACGATGAAAGAAGCTGAAGGTCAAATCACTATTTGCCCTTAGATTTGTCCTAACATTTACGACACGTGAACCAGAACCTCCAGAAGGACTTTTTAATCTGATGAAATATATGCAAAAAAAATATGTACATCAACAAAATTCATCCATTGCCAACAATTTGATTCTGACCCACAGTGAACTTCTAAGGCAGAACCAAACTGCTCCATAGGATTTCCAACACTGCAAATCTTTACAGCAACAGAGAACCTCATCTTTTCCCCATGGATGGACTGGCGGGTTTGAATTGCCAACTTTGTGGTTTGCAGCCCAATATTTAACCCACTGCATTACCAGGTCTCTAAGCCAACAAAGGCACATGAGTAAAACATGTGTTTGTCATGAGCCCAATAAATTCTGGCCTGTGGTCTTCTGAATGGTAGACAAGGTTTTGTGGGATGGATACAGAATTGACACCTACTGTTGATGACTCCAGTAAAATAAATGAATTGCCTGACTTCAATCCCGCTGCCTGTCTGACTATCCAGTATGGGCTGGCTTTACCAGTCATTATTAAGGACAACTGATGGGCAAATGATGATATTTTTATGGTATCCTCTTAAGAGAAAGAAGTCAGAGAATAGTATAAGAAGTTGTAAAGATGACTTAACAACTGGCTACCTACCCTTATTCTTGAATCTCCATGTAGCCTTGAACTAAGTATCATCAGACTAAGACCAAAGAATACCATACAAAGAGACTGGGGGAAACCTGAGAGTAGCTTCCTTGCCTAAGAAGAGTCCATGCCACCTGCTTTATGGTAGTTTATATACACAGGACTGATAGCAACAAGTTGGTATTTTCCTCAATAGGATTAACCTGAAAAATAGGTGGCATTAACATTTTGATGGTGATGGTGGTTGTGTGCCTTGGAGTTGGTTCTGACTCATAGCGACCCCGTATAGGGTTTCCAAGGCTATAAATCTTTACGGGAGCACAGAGCCTCATCTTTCTCCCATGGAACATAAGTTTCAAACTGCTCACCTTGTGGTTAACAGCCTGACTCAAAACCCACCCATAACAGCCCAACTCATACCAGAGCTCTTTGGCATTAATATTATTGTTGTTGTTGTTGTTAGGTGCCATCGAGTCAGTACTGACCCATAGCAACCTTATGCACAGCAGAACGAAACACTGCCCGATCCTGGGCCAACCTCACTACTGTTGCCACACTTGAGTCCATCAATGCTGCCACTTAGACAATCCATCTCATTGGGGGTCTTCCTCTTTTTCTCTGACTCTCCACCTTACCAAACATGATATCCTTCTCCAGTGACTGGTCCCTCCTGACAATATGTCCGAATTATGAGAGATGAAGTTTGGCCATCTTGGCCTCCAAGATCACTCTGGCTGCACTTCTTCTAAAATGGATCTATTGGTTCTTTTGGCAGTCCATGGCACTTTCAGTATTCTCCTCCAACACCATCACTCAAAAGCATCAATTCTTCTACGGTCTTCCTTATTCACTGTCCAGCTTTCGCATGCATATGAGGTTATTGAAAATACCAGGGCTTGGGTCAGGCACACCTTAGTCCTCAAGCTGACATCTTTGCTCTTCAACACTTTAAAAAGGTCTTGTGCAGCAGATTTGCTTAATGCAATTCGTCGTTTGATTTCTTGACTGAGAGGCCATTTTAAAGTTTGTGCTTTGAAAGGGAAAAAGCTACGTCATTTGCCTAGTAGCCTGAATGTCAGAAGGAAGGTTCCATCTGCTGTGTAGAGTGTGTTGGAATTTTGTGAACACTCCCTATGTCTCCAAAAGGTACTGTCCTTGGTTCAGATTCTTTCTCCGCAACAGGGAGCTGGGAATGGGTGGGGGAAAGGACTAATGTTCACCTTTCATTCCAAATAAGAAAAAGCAATCCTGGAGACCTGCTAGGGACTGCTATGACCATTCTTATTACTATCTGCCTTAACAACCTTCTCTTGCCAGGTATTTTTGAGTTTTTAATGCAACCATTGCCCATGATTGAAAGTTATGAACATCAATGAAATAAGTAAAGTCACTCTTCAGTAATGACAGTAAAAAAAAAAACCCAAAAGACAAAACTCATTAACTCTTCAATGTAAAGAAAAATTCTCTTTGTCAATGCAAGAGTTGATGAAACCATCATTTGACTAGTCTACATGTAGTGTTTCCAAAGGGTTAAAACAAGAAAAGTTAAGAGAAAAGAACCACAGACAATGGGAAACAATGGGTAACCCCCAAATCATTTATCTCACACAGGCCAACAGGGCCGCATACTTACACACACAGTCTTCTATGTTCAGATATTCTCCTCAGAGTTTTACCTTTGACCCTGTCCACCCCTCACCTCCCAACTATGTAACCCAAGGTCAGTCTTACTAGCCCCTCATGGTAAAGGCACACCAGTGGGAAAGTAATAGTACATCTTAGGCTTAAACGTTAGCTCACTACATATCAGAATCTGGTTTCAAAAAAAGTTATTCCATGATAAATTATCCTGTCATTTCTACCTCCTAAAGTTGACAAGTTTCCATACACCATTCTTAAATAAGATCTTTTTCTATGTACAATTAAGAAAGTCCTCACAGAGACTAAATCTTACCAGTTACAAAATCAGCCACTTCGTTGTTTTGGTGGGCTATCACTTGTAGTACCCAAACAGACTTTGACTTCAGTGATTAATTGCAGAACAAAGGCCGCTTCCGTTTGCAGTGCTTCTCCCCCAGGTCACAGGGGAGTGGAAGTTAGTGGTGGGGGGTGTCCCTTGACTTGCCCTGGAATGCATGATCAGTTAAAGCCAATCACTCTGCACTTGGTAGACATAACACCCCAGCCGACCCTGCAACTTAGGTGCAGAGTGAAGGGTAACAGCATTGCCTTTCCTTGCTCAGGGCAAGGCGTCTGGGAGACAGCTTGGAAACTGAAGTCGGCTCCGTGTCAGAAATCTGCAGATTTAATTGAAATGCACAACTACACTTGGGAAGACATGGCCAGTCCTGATAATGAAGATGTGCGTGTGCTTGCAGACGCCAACTCCCCACTTTTGGATTATGAAATTTGTATCGCCTACCAAATCTCACCAGAATCCAGAGCTGATCAGAGCCTGTTTTCGGGGTGACTAAAACACAGAGTGAGGAAACAGGGGAGATTGTCTGGGGCAGGGAGCCTTTCTGGCGCCCCTCAAATCATACTACTCAGGCAGCCCCCTATTCCATCTATGGAGGAGCTGTCATGTAGTCCCACAGATAAGTGATTTAGAAATATTCTCGCTGAATGAATGAGGCTTACTTTGGGTTTCCATTGCTCTCTGCCAAGCCAGGGAAATAGAGTGCAGACAGATGCTCTCTAAGGTTCTTATTTGAGCTCCAAAGAGGTTTGAGGCTTGGCACAGCCATGAATCCCAACAAACTCCTCTCTCTCTCTTTCTTTTCTTTTCTTTCTTTCTTTCTTTCTTTTCTTTCTTTCTCTCTTTCTTTTTCTTTCTTTCTATTTCTTTCTCTCTCTCTCTCTCGCTCTCTTTTTAATTTTTTTAACAAATTGAAAGTAATACTGCCAAAAACAGAGAAGATGATTGTTTTACCCCATTAACTAATCTTTCTTGTTCTGAACATGCTTATCTGCTTCAACAAAGCTATTAAGATTTTAGATGCTTGGGCAAAAGCAACCCATATGGGATATATTTGGGGGAATTCTACTACTAAAATCCAAATAAATAAAATGTCTCATTTATCAGGAGGAGACAGCAAGTCCTGTAATCAATTTCAACATGAGAAAAGGAAACACAGTGCTTGTTTATTTATCCAACAGATATTAATTGAGCACCTACTATCCATAGAGAGAAAACAAAGAAGTACAAGAGCTTGCCCTTGTCTTCTAGGGAACTACAATTTATTTAGGAGTCCCTGTGGTGGTGCAAACAGTTAAACCCTCAACTGATAACTGAGAGCTTGACTGTTCAAGCCCATCCAGAGGAACCTCAGAAGAAAGGCCTGGTGATCTGCTTCCAAAAGGTCACAGCCTTGAAAACCCTATAAAGTGCAGTTCTACTCTGTACACATGGGGGCTCCATGAATCAGAATCAATTCAACACCCATAGGGTTTGCATATGATTTATGCAAGGCCGAAAATGTCTATACCCCAATGAATGACAAACAAATCAGTTAATGCCAAAATAGAAAAACCTCAGAATTTTAGAAGAAAGATAGCTCACAGAGATTTGGGAAACCATCCATCATGAAGGAGTCAATATGAGATCACGAGATTAAACTGCCCCAGGATAGAGTTTCATAATTGGAACAGCATTTGATACCTACACAGTTGACACTTTAAACGTGTCTATTTAGGAGCTCTGGTAGCGTAGTGGTTACGAATCAGGCTGATAACCTCAAGGTTGGCAGTTTGAAACTATCAGCTGTTCCATGGGAAAAAGACGAGGCTTTCTGCTCCTGTAAAGATTTGCAGCCTCAGAAACCCTGTGCAGGGTCACTGGGAGTCGGAAGCGACTCCACAGTATTTAACAACAACAATGACAATTTAAATCAAGCTGGTTAGGTGCTGCAGATAGATTTACACTGAAGGAGAACAAAGAAGTGAGAGACTAGGGTGCACTGAGCACCCAGAGGCCTCATGGCAGAGAAGGAAGTTAGTCTGGCCCCAGAAATAATCACTTTAAAATATGTCCAGAGTTTTTCAGATCTATAACTTTGCCATGGGACCTCCCAAAATGTCCTTCCTCCATTCTTCTCTGGTGGTGGTGGTGGTGGTGGTAGTGGTGGGTGTGTGCCATAGAGTTGGTTCTGGCCCATTGCTACCCTGTATAGAGTTTCTAAGTTTGTAAATCCTTACAGGAGCAGCAGATCTTATCTTTATCCTGTGGAGTAGCTGGTAGATTCCACCTGCTGACTTTGTGGCTTGCATACTAACTTGCAACCAGGTCTTCCTTGTTCTCTAATTAGCTGAAATCATTTGCTCATTTCTTGCCTAAAACTACAGGAAATCAAGGTTTAAGAGCACTTAAGTCTAGCAGTTCCTAAACTTGGCTGTATATCAAAATATGGTCCTCCTTACTCCCACTAACAAAACTTACCTGATACAGTCAGTTAAGGGCTAGGCAAAACCAAGGCATTTACTGAGGCAAGGAAACATAAAATGTGTTCCTGCTCTGCCATCTCTGTGGGAAGCTTTTTGATTCAGTAAACCTGTTTACATTTTAATAAAGCTCCCCAGGTCATTTGAAAGACCTGCCTCTGACCTCTTCCAATCCCTCTCTGCCCAGGGCTGGTCTTGTTTATGACCAACTATCTGCCCAAAGCCATCTTTAGCCTCCACATTTCCTTGTGATTACCTCCTTTGCTCCTCCACCAATCTCTTACACCACCCAGGAACTTCAGTGCTCAGGTAATATCACTGTACACTGTTGTGAAGTCCCTTCTATGTCAATAAGCATGTATCATAGGCACTGTGTTGAAGAATCTTGTACCATACGAGATATAACAAGGAGTGAGTTTATGTCCCAGCGATGGAAAAAGACACACAAACCACTAAAATAACATGTTGTAATGAATTAAGTGCTAAAGGATGCTAAGAAAAACATACTGTCAGAGATCAGAGGAGGAGGCGATCACTTACGGGAATTTCAGAAGATTTCTAGAAGAGCTGGTTTTGGAGGCGGTCCCTGAAAGATGACTATATTTGGAACAGCAGGAAATAACCAGGAACATTGCCGTGCTTAGAGCTTATCCAGTAAGATCACAAGTAAAGGAATTGCATGCATGAGGAACAGTGAGTGGTCAGTATGGTGGGTGCATGCGGGATGATGCTATAGGAAATGAAACTGAAGAGGTAAGTTAAGGGCAGATTTCTGGAAGGCCACACTATAATTTGGAAGGAAATATTAAATACTCTATATAGCCCAAGGTTTAGAATAAAAAAAAAAAAAAAATACAAAAAAAAAAAAAAAAAACAGACTAAGGTTCTTTGCTCCCTTCTGTCAGTTTCTAGTGA
>NW_006408522.1:44433003-44434944 GCF_000296735.1 Chrysochloris asiatica
GTGGGTGCATGCGGGATGATGCTATAGGAAATGAAACTGAAGAGGTAAGTTAAGGGCAGATTTCTGGAAGGCCACACTATAATTTGGAAGGAAATGTAAAATTCTCTATATCGCCCAAAGTTTATCATATAATAAACAATAAAACATTAAAAAAAAAAAAAAAAAAATACTTAGGTTCTTTGCTCCCTTCTGTCAGTTTCTAGTGAAACTGTGACATAGGTATATTAATTCATTTACTTTCTCCAGTGTTTATCTGTGAAACAGCAGTAAACCTTCCTTTGGGGCTGCTGTGAGGACCCAGGAAGCTAACTGATACAAGTAGCTACTGTGACAAATTCTCTTTTCTTTATTTTATGAGCAGTGGAAAGCAACAGAATCTTTTTACAGGAAGAGATGTGATCCAACTTTTGTTTTATAAAGATAAGTGGATGCAATATTGGGGGGGTACTTAAAGAGGAAATGGAGAAAGTATAGACAGAGGAAGATGCCATGATAATCCAGGCAAGGGATGAGGTTTTGAATTATGGCACCGGCAATACAGTGTACAGAAGGATAACCACTGAGGAGGTTATCCTGAGAAAACTGCGAACGGTCAGCACGAGACAAAAAGTGAATCTTAAAGCATTAAGGATGACTCAGGTTTTCAACCACTCTGTTTCTAACAGGAGAAAAGTGGTACAATTATGATTTAGGTAACCTGAGACGAGTAGATGTGAGTTGAAACAGAATAAATTACATCTTCTTGTTGTTGTTAAGTGACTTGGAGAAGGGCTCTGACCCATAGCAACCCTGTCTAGGGTTTCTGAGGAGCAGCTGGTGAGCCTGAACTGCCGGCCTTGCAGTTCAAGTTGACTCTGCAGTCCAGTGAATTAACCAACAATACCACTCCAGGACTCCTAAATTACATCTAGGACATGTTGAATTGAGGATGAAGGGTGGGAATCCTATGGAAATGTTTAGTGTGAAAATGATTTAGGTCTAAGACTTAGAAAAGAAGTTAGTTTGGGGTAGGAAGCTTTGAGAGGTGGAAGCCTCTTTATCCTAAGACGTGATAGCCAGAGCTGGAACTAACTCTGGAGAGAATATACAACAAGATGAGAGAAACACAAATCTGAACTTTGAGGAATATCTAGACGTAGAAATATAAGAAAAGGATGAACAAGTAAAGGAGAGGGTACCTATGTAGAAAGAGACTCAAAATGTTATCAGACCAGTGAGGCGTTTCACGTACAAAAGAGACTAACATTGGTGTCAAATGCTAGTAGTGACAAGGAGTTGGAGGGACTATTCAAACTCAAATGGAATATGTTCTTGAATGGTCTCAACATGTATTTCTCCTTCTTTAGTAAACTCAGGAACCTTTAGCTGGGCACATGACTCCCAGCTAAGCCTACATTTCCCAATCTCCCTCCTGTCTGGCCATGAGACTAGATTATGTCCAATGGGTGAATGATGTGTCACCCTTCCAGGTCATGCACTCTCAAGGAAAAAGCTATGCGCTCCTCTTCGCACTGGCAAAAGGAAGTCAGCAGTAGTGGCAGTAGGGATACGAGATAAGCCACCTGTAACCTTGTGAAGAAAGGACCATGCCTTAAGGATGCAGCCGCAAAAAAGAAGCGCTCTTGAATTGTTAGTTCCTTGTACTCAGACAATTATGAAAGACAAAAACAATTCCCCCTGCCTGTTTAAGCAGAAACTATTTTGTTTCTTGTTACGGCAGTCAAGTCTTATCCTTCTTGACACAGGAAAGAGAGCCTGGGGAAGGAATATCAACTCTTCTTTCGGGAAACAAGAAGGGACAGGTACAAGATCAAAGGATAGGTTACAGAGGACACAGGGCCAAGAGAGATTTCTTGGTTTTTAAAGATCCAGTAATTTTACAGTTCTTACCATATTTAGTCTACTATTTCTACTACTTACAGAACTTTGGTGGCACTGTAG
>NW_006408522.1:44437379-44484081 GCF_000296735.1 Chrysochloris asiatica
TGGGTTGGTGGCTTGATGGCACCTAACAATAATAACAACAATTTATAAGCTAGGTCTTTGGGACACTTATTATTTTTATATTTGCACAGAACTGTTTTCAAAGGTGTCTTAGGAAGATCCAAAGTTTTGCCAATGAACAATAGGCAAAATAGGGTGATTATTTGTGTTATTCAAGGGATTCTTAAGAACGGTAAGCTACTTAGCAATTCAGTACATTGAAACCATGTAAATAAACAGTGGAACAGGGCAAAGAAAGCTGACTGGCTAGAAGTTATATAGATGATCATGTATATATGTCAGTAGAAAAGCAGAATTCAATAAATACAATTTTTAGCATATGACGGTCTTTCCAGGAATCATTTTATCATGCAAAAGAAGATGTCTTGCAATGTCTACCATGCGATCAGTGGCTTTTTTGTGGGCTAGTTACAACCTCTCTAAGCCCCTCACTCCTGGTCCAAAAGGAACCTGAGAAATAGAGGACTCGGAAGCCAGCCTTTGGGATATGCCCCACAATAGCAGTGAATTATTTGCTGTTGTCCTGGGTATGGTAGTTGCATGACTAACCATGATAATTGCAAGCAACAGAAAACAAAACCTAGCTGGACTAAAAATATTTATCCATTTCCCCAAGGCGTAATTTATAGCTATGTATATAATGAAGTTTCCTATTTACATTTCATATAAAACCCACCACACTTCTTATTCACTCATTACTTTCCCATTATGGGTTCCTTAAATGGTGCTTTAAAAGTTTGCTTTGGCTCAGGGTGAATTATTTACCAAACACCATTCCTGGAGTCCTGACTTCCCTGGAAATTTTTTTACCTTTTGCAAATTCACAGCCTGTGCTGTGGGCAGTGGTGGTGGTTTGTGTGGGCAAATGTGGGGAGCAAGAAGTCTTAGGACATCCTGAATGGTGGAATATTTTAGAAGGAAGAATTCTATATCTGAGAGTAATAAAAGAACCAAGAAATAATAAAGTAGTAGAAAATGAGTAAAGAATAGGTAATAAAAGGAGCAACATAAAAAATAGATAAGCTCCTGGTAGCATAGTGGTTACGAATTGGGCTGCGAACCTCAGGGTCAGCAGTTCGAAACTACCAGCTGTTCCGTGGGAGAAAGATGAGGCTTTCTGCTCCTGTAAAGATTTACAGCCCCTGGAAACCCTGTACAGGATCGCTATGGGTCAGAACCAACTCCATGGCACATAACCACCACCCATTAAATTAGGAATATGCTTGAACAATCTGTAGATTTAATGCTGTTGTTGTTGTTAAGTGTTGTTGAGTCAGGTCTGACTCATAGCAACCCTGTATAGTGTTTCCAAGGAGCAGTTGGTAAATTTGAACCAAATACCTTGTGGTTCAAACCAATCTTGAGATTCAGTGTTTATCCTACTGTGCCACATCAGGATTTAGTAGGTGGAATAAAACTGTAGACCCCAAATTCATTGTATGTTTGGATCTCATGAGGCACAAACATGAAAGTGCAGGTAAAAGTCAAATTGAGGCAAAGCTGCCTCTGAAGATAAAAATCCTGATTAACTATGTTGTTGTTATATTTCAACTCACAGCGAACCTGCATAGGGTTTCTGAGGAGTGGCTGGTGGATTTGAACTGCCGAGCTTTCAGTTAACAGTCCAGTGCTTATCATAGCACCAGACCAGGACCTTAACATAAATCGTATTGTGATGTTGGTAAAGATGAACAGAGGAAAACATGAGGGGGTTTTCAAAAGTTCATGGAAAAATTCATTATCTTTCAATTCCGCTTTTCCAAGAACTTTTTGAAGCCCCACTGCATTATTTTGTGCTTGTATTCTCAATAAAAATTTTGGTCTTCGAGTCCAACATTAGTCTTTTATTGGAAGAATTGGAGGAGTGAAGCAATGTAGTTGTGAATATCTACCAATTTCAAGAGGGCAGTGAAAATACTCCATCCCAAAATGTTTCCTCCACTCACCTGCTAGACCTTGGTTCTA
The DNA here is from genome assembly GCF_000296735.1 of Chrysochloris asiatica. NCBI lineage: Eukaryota > Metazoa > Chordata > Mammalia > Afrosoricida > Chrysochloridae > Chrysochloris > Chrysochloris asiatica. The sequence continues at coordinate 44,439,363 of NW_006408522.1, forward strand.
AATGTCCTCAATCACACTCTCTTAGGAGCCTTGGTGGTGTAGCCCATGGAAACCCACTTTCCATGTTTGACTTCACCAGCTGTTCTGCAAGAGGAAGAGACTTTCTGCGCCTATAAAGATCTGCAGCCTTGAAAATCCTCCACAGGGTCACCATGAGTCCGAATTCACTCAATGGCAGTGACTTTCGGGAATATAGTCTCTACTGAGCTCAACAGCAAAGGACATCGCAGAAATGAAACACACAGTTCCTCAGGATACACATACTCCTCACTTACTGACCATCTCATTATGTGTGACATTTTGCATTTGTAACTATCATAAAAAAAATCTACTATCTGACCATTCTCTGCATTAGTGAAGGCCAAGGTGTTATGCTAATGTTGGTTGTGATGGTTAAGATTAAGTCATCTTGGCTAGGCCATACTTCTCAGTGGTTTGTCAGTTATGTCATGCTGTAGTCATCTTCCGTTTTGTGATCTGATGGATTCATTGTCCATTTTTGCATAATGCTGATTTCCACATAAGGACCCGGTCTTTGGAACCTAATCATGTTGATAAGTGAGGAATGGGTGTATTAGAATGTGGTTTCTAGTTTCCTAGAATCTTTAAGCTAGAAGAGATCTTAGTTCCTACTTTACCCCTATACACACAGCTAACAGATAGGCAGTGAATTAATGGTGGAGGGAAGGATTAATATTCTGATTTTCGGCTCTCTACTGGCCCTACCTTTTTTTTCCTTTACATCACTAAATATTGCTGGGAGTCCTGGTATGGTGCTGCAGGTTAATGCTGAGCTGGACTGCCAGGTCAGTTTGAGTTGCAAAGTTGACTGTCCAGACCCACCAACCACTCCTTGGAAACCATATACAGCGTCACTATGAGTCAGAACTGACTCGATGGCACAACAACAAATATTGACAAGTACGCAGAAGGGAGAAGAGAAGGGATTGGTTTATTTCACAGAGCAATCAGTCACAATCCTAAGGGCAGTATAGGACCTGTGCCATAGACTGAAAGTCTAAGAAGAGGGTGCATTCTGGATTTGTTCCTGATAGTGGTTGTGTGCCGTGGAGTAGGTTCCAACTCATAGTGACCCTCTACAGGGTTTCTGAGGCTGTAAATCTTTACAGGACCAGAAAGCCTCATCTTTCTCCTGCGGAACAGCTGGTAGTTTCAAACTGCTGACCTTGAGATTAGCAGCCCGATTCGTAACCACTATGCTACCAGAGCTCCTTGGATTTGTACCTAGAGACCAGTAAACCATTTGTCATCAAGTTAATTCTAACTTATGGCAATCCCATGTGTGTAAAGGAGTCCATATTTTGCCAGGCCTTTTTCTCTGATTGTTTCTTGGTGGACTCAGACCGACTTTTTGGTCAGCAGCCAAGTGTTTTAACTATTTGTGCCATCCAGGGATTGTCCCTAGACATAGAAATTCTCTATTTTGCCTAATACTGGTTTAAATGCCAAGAAAAATTTAAAGCTGTAATTCTGCATTCTATGAGGGGGGGCTTTAAAAGGTTCATGGGAAAACAATGAAAAGAAGATGGGATTTTTCCACAAAGTTTATGAAACCTCCTCATATATAGTAGGTTGCTCTTCTACTGACAAAGGCAACCAGCAGGGAAACCATATTTCCCGTAAAACACTGTGCCTGATATGAGTTTAATGACAGAGTTTAATAGTTGGTCACATGACACAATAACACTGAAGGTTATTTACACAATCATATATAGATTTAGAGAACGTTCTGGGGGCAGTTGTTACTCTGTGTGGAGACATATCCATGTCAACTTTACATTAAGTTAATGTGTATTTATGAAAACCAGGCTAAGATGATGAAGAAGTAAATATTTTTTACTATCTAAAATTAGCCGCAAGTGGCCTAAATTAGTTTTCAACACTTCCATTTTATTTGAAAGTAGAGTTTAAACAAAACATCATTTGTCATGGAATCGATTCCTTTGAAAATACTATTGTTAATCCTTACTTTTTCCCAATGATTTTTGTGGTTTTGAGTTGGCTTTCAAGTAAATTTAAAAATCAATAGGATTAAATTTCTTCTAATGGGATCCAGAACGATAGTTTTCTTTACTAATAATTATAAGCTATCACGTTTCAATTTGCTTATGGATTTAATCTTTTAGGGTGTCTTTGTACTATCCTTTTAATGATGTTAGGTTACCTCCAGATATTTAGTGCTGCTTGAATTTATTGGATTTTTGGGAAAAGCATAACTTAAAATCACAGTATCAAATGTCACTAAATAGATATTAAAATAAAGCAATCATCTTATTTCTCATTTAATTATAACAGAAGAATTTAAGTCAATTTACCTGTTTTACCACAATGAGTATGTGATTCTAAGCATCTAAAAGTTCAAATCCTAAGAAAACAGAGTACGATTTGAAAAATCCTCACTCCTCAAGAAAAATCAGTTTATTTTACCAGAGAAGCAGTAACATATATATCAGGTGCTAGCATTTCTTAACCAACAGAATTTTCTAAACAATCTGCTTCCAAAAATATTTTTTTTAGCGGCTATTAACTTACAGGGATGTTGTTTTAAGTTGGGAACCTTGGTGATCCATCTCGCAAAGCATGGCTGGAATGAAGAGGTCCCTGAAATCGCTCAATGAGAAGAACTGAAAAGGGCCCTGTGAAGTCACGACCCTTTAAAGGTATTGGTTTACAGAGTGTGAAGCAGGCAATTCAGCAGCTGCACCCAGGAAGCAATGCTGCGAATGCCTGTGACTGGGAATCAGAGAAACTGTCATTCTGAAGGACTGAGTGATACCATCGCCACCCACCACTGCCCACCCACAGTTAGTGTGGCCTACGTTTCTCTAGTAGGGAAGCATTCCTTCATTTGGAACTTGGTTCAGTATTTGAAGAGATCATTAAAATGGAAAACAATTTCTTACCCTCTCAGTTGTGTGTGTGTTTTCATCCATTTTTAGGGTTCCAACTACAAGGACTGTGATAACCTGAGGTGCAGAAACTTAGGCAAAGGCTGCACATTTACGGCACTCAGAGAACTGGCTGCTCAATGGCCCTCCTGTTAGAGGATGAGAAACTTGGTTTCATCACTCTCATGTGAGGCTCATATGATATAGAACGTACTCCTGGGAAGCCTGCTTTGGTTAACTTTAAACGGCTAACTAAGCCATTGCAGAGCAAGGGAAAGGAGTAGAGTCTCAAGATCTTTAAGACTTTTCATACTATTATCAACAAACTGATTTCCCTAACAAGGTCATTTCACTATTCTGGGCTTTGCTGTAGCTACATAATGCTTATGCTCAATTTAATTCCTGTGTTCCCAAGGAGATCATGGTCTGCGGAGGTGATGCAGATAAACAAATTCAAATCTCTCTGACTTCTTTGGATGCAAGAAAGATTTTTTTTTTTTTATTCCATGAGAAAACGTTTACAGACTCAGTCATAATGACTCAAAATCTCTAAATTTTTATATCCTTACGAACAGTCTCTTAAAACAGTCTCTAAAGGTGAGACAGAGTAGTATTTGTTGTACACGTGTGGATCATTTACATACCTTTTCGCTGATTACAAAGAACAGAAATAGTAGCATTCCCCGCCCCCCCCTCCATTTTTAGTGAAACATGGATGCTATATTTAAACAAACTGTTTCTCTTACTTTGCAGAATGTTTATTCTCCTTAGGCTACTCCACTTTGAGTGACATTCTGATTCATCTGTTCTGCAGGAGTAGTGGCAAAGGCCTGTTTGAAGCTTAAACCCGTGACACCTTTTATAGAACAGTGGTACCCTGATCTAAATGATGATTTAGCAGAAATGTTTGTTGTTGTTTTTTCCTGATCATCAGGACCAAATTCAGTCTCTCTTAGAAGAATGAATACACACACTCATACCTACACCCACACCCCATATTCAGAGTCGAGGTTTTTCCTCTTCCCCCTGACTAATAAAATCAGGGGGCTGCAATGAGACCAAGCGGCATGAAGTTTGATGTCCTCAGCAGGATACAGGGAGTCAGGAGTGGTGCTGTAAATCCAGTGAGGGGCTTCAACACTGTGTCAAGTGTGGCCTGGGTCTCAGGGATTTCCCTTTGATGCAAGTTCAGTATATTAATGGGAAAAGCATTCACTTTTATTTGTCTGTACTGTCTGCAGCAGCAAGACTACCTCATTTAGACTGGGCCAACATGAAAATACACAGAGAAGCAATCTGTTGCAAATTAGCACAACTCCCCTTTCATTTACTAGCTAGTAATTGGAAGGGGTTAAGAAAGTGTAACTTATCAGATCACGTGAGTGTGTCTGCTGTGTGGACAGCAAGCCTTTCATGAATTTCCCTATAGTCCCCCAAGGCAATAATCTTTTCTTGATGTCCATTTGCTCTGAAAATCTTTTACTGGGAAAATACTGACACCTGTGAAGTACAGGCACATACTTTGTTAGGTTTGAGAAGGCAGCTTCTGAGACTCTATTAGAACCTTACCTTTCTTTAGATATGTTTTTACTCTCCCGTTTCCAAATTGTCTTGAAGTCACTGCAGAACTCGTACCACACCATAAAAACATAGTTGGGTGTGATCTCCTTCTCACCAGACTTTGGCTTCATCCCAAAATATCCTACTGTTTTTTCAAAACTGCAACAGGAGGGGAAAAGAAAGAGAGGGAGGTAAAGGGTGAGAAAGTGCCAACATCAAATCCCATTAGGTTGAGGAGGGACATAGGAGGGAGGTTTCTTGCAGGTCTATTCTCTAATGCAGGATCCCAGGCTAATCCTTACGGTAGCTTATCCTAAGCCTCAGAAAACCTATTTGCCCAAACCAATTTTCTATGAAATGCAACTTCATTAGGGATATCCCTGGGTATATTTTGTCTATTTAAAATCCAGCATCTTTCATTTCAAATGATATGTAGGTTACACCTTTTAAGTATGGTCTTCATCTTAAGCTCAGCTGTCTATCTTCTCTTCCCTCGATGTTTAATGATTTAATATAAGACTGATGACATATTGATTCTGTATTCTGTAGCACTGGCAGTATTCTGTAGCACTGGCAGTGGGCAGTTAGATAGCCCATTGGGAATCGTTAATCTGGTGAATGTTCTATGAAGAGATTCAGATGGCATTCTATTCTTATTCTGGTATCTCTGACTTTCAATTTTCTCAAGAAAATAAATAAGAGACTGACTATATTATCTTTAAGGAGGGGGTAGGAGTCCATGGGAGGCATAAATGGTTAGCCTCTCAACTCCTAACCCAAAGGCTGGTGGTTTGAAATCCCTCACAGGTGCCTCAGAAAACAGGCCAGATGATCAGCTTCAAAAAGGTTACAACCTTGAGAACCCAATGGAGCAGAGTTCTACTCTGCACACATGGAACCACCACGAGTCAGACCTGACCCTATGGCAACGAACAACAATGCGTTTTAGACCTGGGTATGATGGATGCAAGAATATAAACCACCAACATTCAGGAATAAGCAATTGTGAGCCTAGCAAAGTTTGATAAAATACCATCTCTGATTTAGAAAAGCAAACAAACTCTAATCTGGTCAGAAAAGAATCCGTTTCTTGCAAAGTCATTTCCCAGATATCAGTAAGAACTTCCTAATCTACTCACGAAAGCTCACTGCACACCAGGCTACCCAGGCCTCCCAAGCAGCCTTCTTGGAGGCACTAGCTTTGCAGCAATTTATAGCTCTGAACTCAATCTTTCCCCTTCACCCCCACCCACTGCAAGCCTCACAAGCTCATTTGCCATGAGCAAGAACACTTAAATAAATGGCCCCCTTTTCTAGGGTGTTGGAAACTAATCAAAGCAATAATGGCTGGCCAGGTTTATTACTTAATGCTTTATCATCTGTTCAGACACAGAGTGTTTTGTGGCCATCCTGAATGCAGAGTTTCTAATGGAACTCCACTCAATGGTGATTGTAAAACCCTGAAGCTCCGATACTATTATGGAGCATACTTTCATCTAGTTCTCAGTTATTGGGCAATATGTATCTCATAAGATTTTATCACATTTCACAGATGAACTGTTAATTGATTCCATGGCTATGATTAGGCGAGATCCAAGCTGGAGCTGCAGCTCCTAGTCTCATAAATTCTTTGTGCTTCTGTAAATAATAAATCTGTTTCTAATGCAAATTAAAACTACTGGTCAGGGAATTTTGGCTTCTAGTTATTAAAAGACTGGAAGTGCAGAAGTAGAGAAAGGCAATAACTGCAGTAGTCGCTGAAGGAGCTCTCTTATAATTCCAAACATACTACATATTTTGATTGTTGGAGTCAAACGAGTAATGGAAAAAAGACACAATGACTACTTTCACCCCAGGCACGAGACTTTTTTCTGTGGCAGTCAAAATATTGTTAAAATCACACATATACACTATAGCATATACCTTTATTTCATTTAATATGAATGAAATTTCTATTAAATATGAAAATTATATTGCTAGTAGCCTAGAAGCACGTTAAGTGCTGAGTTATGCAGCCTGTAGAAACAGGTCACAAATTTTTTAGAGAGTCATGAGATTTTAGAATTGGAAGGGGCTCACAGGCCATCTAATCCCATTTTCTCATTTTGTGTATAAGAAAATGGAGACTTGAAAAGACTGAATGGCCTTATTCATTGGCAGAAGTGGGACTAGACTCAAGTTACCTGGTTCCATTGAAATGTTCTTTCTACTCTATCCTTCTTTTGCTCATGCTTTCTAACACAGAAATTTAAGGAATAAAAAACCCTTTTTTATTTTTTGTTTCTACTTTAAATACAATTATTTTCTGTAGCAAATATAACTCCAATAAAATGCATTATATTTTTCTCTTCTTTAGGTCCACCTTCTATACAGATGCATTTTTATTGGTATGTTAACAGAGAAAAGAAAGTCATTCACTCTTAAAATTTTGATATATGGTTAAATTTACTATAATAATCATTATCCTTATATTCTGTGGTAGTATTTTGCTATACAAGGAAATATATAATGCCATACACAAAGCACTAAGGAACTCTGGTAGCGTAGTGGTTACAAATTGGGCTGCGAACCTTAAGGCCAGCAGTTCGAAACTACCAGCTGTTCCGTGGGAGAAAGATGAGGTTTTCTGCTCCCATAAAGATTTACAGCTTCGGAAACCCTGTACAGGGTCGTTATGAGTCGGAACCGACTCCATGGCACATAACAACACCACCACCACAAAGCACTAATACATATAAGCTTTTTAAAAATATTGTAGTAAATTTAAGGGGGCTTCATGAAGTTCTTGGAAAAATGTAATTAAATGATAGTGAAATTTTTTCCAAAAAAAAAAACTCTGTGAAGCCACTTCATATATATGAAACAAAACTTTTGACATTCCAACAAGTCACTTGTTTTTTTTGGATTCAGAGGAAAACATTCTCTTTTTATTCTCTAGCAGGAAGTTAGTAAGACAACGGAAAGTCCAGTCATTGTGCTTCCTGGGTTGCCCTGACACTCCTGGGGTGACTTTGAGCCTAGACTGGGAGAACACCATGTTGCAAATACTGGTAGTTACAGAGGAGGACAGTACTGCTTAGTGATTATTATAGAGGCTGAGAAAAGCATGTCATCATTCCTGGGACCTTATTTTCCCCAGTCCTCAATTGAGGCTAACCATGTACCCTCACTGCCTGTCTCCCTTCCCCCTGAGGATTTGTGAAGCCCTCCTTGACAACCCTTTGTGGGGGGGGTGGTGGTGAAGATGAAAGGAAATACTGAATTTCAGCATTCCTCGTCTATGTTTTCGAAACTAGGAAAGCAAGTGAACATCTTGATAGGAACCAAAGCATACAGATTCCCAGGGAATGATCTGGTTTAGGTACCTGGGTGACTACGGAGTTGCTTTAAGGATGTGCATTATTTGATTTCAGTGTTGTTCCTTTGTTCAAGAAAAAATAAACAGCTAGCATATGAACCAATAAGCTATCTAATAAGGTCTAGGCTATTGTATACCCCAAGCAAAATGATCTTTCTTTTATATTCAGTTTTGATTCTCTAAAAACTAATCATCGAAACCTTCAAAAACATGGGAAAGAAAATTGCCAATATGTGAGGACTAGGCAAATTTTCTACAGTAGACAGGAGACAAAGGGGTTGCCATGCTTTTTAAAATGTGTTTGTCAGCAGATAATTCTAAGACAGCTTCTAACTTTTAAAAGATTGATTTCTGATCATATGTTTTGGTTTAGTCAACTTAAAAAAAAATTATTCCACTCTAAACTATTCCTTGACTCTTCCCTTCATTCTAGTATAACTCCTTCCCTGATTTGTATCTTTTAAATTTGGTCAAGCGCTTTTAAAGTACAGAACTCATAGCAAAGTGAACTGTTTTACTTGTGCAGTGTTGGGATGCCAAAGTGGAACACATCCACTTATTATTTTACATGCATGCCTTCAGAAACTGCTTAGGAAAAGCAAATACTCTTTAGCCTCAGAGTAAATTGTTTCTCTTGAGAATAAAACATAAGAATTTAAGTCTCACACGATTATTGCAACAGTGACCACCAACCTCCTTAAAGAGTGTAACCAAACAACTGTGGTTTCTACATTAAAGATGGGATCTAGTATATTTCATGTATGACATGAAAGCTAGATTACCTTCACCACAAAGCCATGGAAAATGCTGACAACCAAAATTTATGCCTCCCCCCCCACCCCAGCATAGCTAATCCACAGCAGCAGCCATGGTCCCTCTAAGGTGGGCCCCCTTTTCCTTAAGCAAAACTCTTGAAAAATTACTTGAAATTTGACATCTTCTCTAGAAGCAGCGCTTCTGTTTGGCCTGATACCAGTAAGGCCATGTTGACAATCTCTTTTCTGTATTTCCATACAAAGAAATACCAGTTTTACACACTGAGGACGGAAAAGTTAATATGGGGATAACCAGTTGCTGTTGAGTCGAACTTGACTCATGGCAACTCCATGTGTGTCCAAGTAGCACTGTACTCTACATGGAGTTTCAGTGACTGCTTTTTTTAGAAGTACACTGCTAGGTATTTCTTCCAAGCCATCTCTAAGTAGACCTGAGTCTCTAAATCTTTGGTTAGCAGTCTAATATATTAACTGTTTGTAATACCCAGGGATGCAGATATGGAAAGGTATAAAACCAACAAAAGGGCACCAAAATCTAAAAAAAACATGTATTCAATTCATTATTTTAGTTTTCAGTAGTGATTATGATAGCAACTACAATCATAATTCAAGAACATGTCTGCAGTTAGAAAAGTGGAAGCTCTGTCCCTATCTTGCTTTTATGGATTATTATTTCATTGTGAAAACAGTGGGATTCAGGGCACAATGTGGGCCTCATCACAGCTGGGCAGATAGATGTCTCTGTAGACTTTCAGAAATCTGGGAAATCATGGCTAGACATACTCTGAGATCAGGAGAAAAAATGATTCTTTTCTAGAGTTTGTTCTTTTGCATTTAAAATCATGCAAAATCCTCTCTCCACCGACCTGTGCATTTCTCCTTACATGCTGTTTCTTAATACTACTTCTCATTTGATTTTCTAGTACTTTGAGAATTGGTACCAGCAAAATTAATCTCAGTTGTATGCCCTGGAAATGAGAAAGCCTCAGCATATTCCCACCCATACTTTTTATAAGGAAGATATTGCCTAGCTGACTAAACTGTTAAACGGACAAAAAGAAAAATCCCTGCGGGTCAGATGCTATGATTCTTGCATTCTGATGGATGGATGTTTCCACTCTGATGTCTATCGAGAGACAGAAAAGTGAGGAAGAGACCTAAAGTAACTTGAGAGGTTAAAGAGATGGCCTCTGAGGTCTCTTTCAATTTCTGGGAGAGTTTTCAATGATTATCATATAGAAGGACAATCATAATTCATGAACATGTCAGTTCCCTCTCACCTCCCACCCCTTTATTTCCCTCCACCCTGGCCTGTTTACATATCAAAGATCTGAGGAAAGACATAATTCTCTTAGAAGTCCAATAATTGGCTTCTTGTTGTTGTTAAGTGCCATAGCGACCTTGGATAGGGTTTCAGAGGCTGTATATCTTTGTGGGAGCAGAAAGCCTCACTGTTCTCCCACAGAGCAGTGACTAGTGGGCTCAAACCACTGACCTTATGGTTAAAAATTCATTGCTAATCATACAGAACCACCACATTCCCAAATAACTGGCTTAGTCTAGATCTAATAAGGAGCTCTGGCAGTGCAATGGAGAAGTGCTCAGCTGCTAAGGGTAAGGTTGGTGGTTTGACCACATTCAACAGCAACTAGAAGTCTTCCCGGTAAATTCTGCTACCTAGAAAACCTTAAGGGGCTGCAATTCTGCTGTGTCCCATGGCGTTGAGTCGATTTGATTCACCAGCACCGAACCACAGCAGTAGTTATAATGATAAAAAGGATCAAATTGTTCTTAACTTCTGTAACACTGTTCAGGAACAGAATGATGGAGAGAAGTAAACAGATGGAAGTGGCCACATGAAAAGCAGGTGATACAGGTGACTTATGAAGCATATCCCAACTCCTGTTACAGTGTTTCCATTTTAGTTCCCAAGATAATTTTATAATTCATGGATATATAGTCTTGATAAGTGAGACCAATTAAGAATGGCTAATCAAAGGATTTAAGGAGCTCTGGTAGCATAGTGGTTACGAGTCGGGGTGCCAACCTCAAGGTCAGCAGTTCAAAACTACCAGTGGTTCCGTGAGAGAAAGATGAGGCATTCTGCTCCTGTAAAGATTTACAGTCTTGGAAACCCTGTGCAGGGTCACTATGAGTCGGAACCAACTCCACGATACTTAACAACAACAATCAAAGGATTTGGGCCAAGTCAGGTCTGCTTACCTTGTATGTGCATTCTCCAAGTGACTTTCTTCCATTTTATGCTCCCGTTTGGCTGTGAAAGAGAAAGAATAATACTATTAAAGCAGCATCTTCTCTCATTATATTCTTTGCTTCATCTTACTGCTTTATTGTTGTAATAAATTGAATTCGGGGTTGGCAACCCCTATCATGAGTCCTGGACACAGCATTCATAATAGCGATAGCTATAGGTGTGGCACTGTGGGATAAAGAACTGCACCGCAAGGTTTGTTTGAATCACAAGGTTGGCGACTTAAACCCACCAGCCACTCTTTGGAAACCCTATATGGGGTCACTATAAACCAACTTGATGGTACTTAAAAACAACAACAATAAATATATAATTTATTGCTCTAGGTGGGACACTTTTGGAATTGAAAGGCAGTGTGACATTTAAATGGGAAAGATCCCGGGATAACTGGAATATGTGGTCCCATAGTTACGAACTGGCCTCTGCGTGAGCCTTGTGAGCTATGTGCTCAGCACTTTCCCTCACACCATAACACAGTACACTCAAGTCTGCTCAGATTCAAACAAATTCATGATAATCCTGGCATATATTGCCTCCACTGGCCCCTTGGGGAAATTTATGAACTCCTTCTCAAAATGATGTTTTAAATGAAGAAAACAACAACACTAGTAACTTGGTTACTAAGGAAACTTGAGGTAAAATCCCAAATCTTCAGGTTAAGAACCCATGCTATGTAGGGAATATTTAACTAGGTAATTTCATATTCTTTTCTCTAATCAGAAGATAATGATAGTATGGTAACATCATTCTTACATCTTAAAATAGCCAGAAAAACAGACAGGTAAGCCATACCATAATTTTTATGAATTTAAGATTCCTATAGTAGCGTAGTGGTTACGAATCGGGCTGCGAACCTTAAGGTCAGTGGTTCGAAACTACCAGCCGCTCCGCGGGAGAAAGATAAGGCTTTCTACTCCCGTAAGGATTTACACCCTCGGAAACCCTGTACAGGGTCGCTATGGGTCGGCTCCGACTCGAAGGCACTTAACAACAACAACAACAATAGCTTAAGTCTAATCAATGTGACACAAATTTAAATGATCTATGAGAATCTACATTGTGATATTCCACGGAAAGGCACTGAAGGGTTTTAGAACATGACACTTTATTAAGCCTAGCTCTGTGATGCAGGCAAGTTAGTCATCATCAAATGCTTAGTGAGTTCCTCACCCGTACTACGAGACTACTAACCACAAGTTCAGCAGTTCAAATCCACCAGCAGGTCCTGGGAAGCCCTATACAGGGTCACTATGAGTTGGATCCAACTCCATGGCACTTAACAACAACAAATATGAGGAAAGCCATAGTGCCTATCATACAGCTATTATAAAGATTAAAAGAGATAATACATGTAAAATGCTTGTCTACTGCCTCTACGAACGAGTCAATTCCAATTCAAAGGACACAGTAGAATTGCTCCACAGACTTTCCAAGACTGGTACCTTTAAGGAAGCAGAATGCCAGATTTTTCTCCTGATGAGTGACTGGTGGGTTCAAACCATTGCCCTGTAAATTAGTATCTAATTGCTTAACCACTGAGCCACTGAAGCTCCTTATAAAGTGTTTTATAGCTAAGCGCCATCTAGTCTGTTCTGACTCATAGTGACCCCATGCACAACACAACCAAACACTGCCTCTGCCTGCACCATCCTTACAACTGTTATGTTTAAGTCCATTGCTGTTGCCACTGTGCTAATCCATCTTGTTGGGGGTTTTCCTCTTTTTTGCTGACCCTCCACTTTACCAATCATCACGTTTTCTCCAGGGACTGGTCCTTCCTGACATGTACAAAATAAGAGAGATGAAGTCTCATCATCCTCCCTTCTAAACAGCACTCTGGCTGTACTTCTTCCAAGACAGATTTGTTTGTTCTTCTGGCAGTCCATGGTATTGTGGATGTTCTTTGTCAGTATCATATTTCAAATGGATCAATTATTCTACAGTCTTCCTTATTCACTGTCCAACTTTCACATGCATATGAAATAACTGAATATATTGTTACTTGGGTCAAGTGTAGCTTAACCTTCCAAGTGACATCTTTGCTCTTGAACACTTTAAAGAGGTTCTTTGCAGATTTGCCTAGTGCAATACATCTTTTGGTTTCTTGACTGCTACTTCCATGAGTGTTGATTGTGGGTCCAAGCAAAATGAAGTCTTTGATAACTTCAATCTTTTCTCCATTTATCATTGCTTACTGGTGTAGTTGTGAAGATTTCTGTTTTCTTTATGTTGAGGTGTATTCCATACTGAAAGCTGTAGTCTTTGATCTTCATCACTAAGTGTTTTAAGACCTCTTCACTTTCAACAAGCAAGATTGTGTCATCTGCATAACCCTGTTTGTTAATGAGTCTTCCTCCAGATGTCACATTCTTCTCCATATAAGCCATTTTCTTGGATTATTTGCTCAGCATACAGACTGAATAAACAGAGTGAAAGGACAGAACTCTTGCACACACCTTTCCTGATTTTAAAACATTTAGTCCCTCTTTTTCTGTTCTAATGACTATCTCTTAGTCTATGTACAGGTTCCTCATGAGCAAAATTAAGTGTTATGGAATTCTCATTCTCTGCAATGTTACCCATAACTTGTTAAGATCCACATAGTCAAATACCTCAGAATACTCAATAAAGCACAAATAAACATCTTTCTGGTAACCTCTGCTTTCAGCCAAGATCCATCTGATGACAGTAATGATATCCTTCACTCTACATCCTCTTCTGAATCCAGCTTTAGTTTCTGATAGCTCCCTGTCGATGTACTGCTACAACTGTTTTTGAATTATCTTCAGAAAAATTTTACTTGCAGGTGATATTATAATGATATTGTTCAGTTATTTCCACTGGATCAATTATTCTACAGTCTTCCTTATTCATTGTCCAACTTTCATATGCATATGAAATGACTGGGTATACTGTTACTTGGGTCAAGTGTAGCTTAATCTTCAAAGTGACATCTTTGCTCTTGAACACTTTAAAGAGATTCTTTGGGTCACTTTGTGAATGGGCACAAATATGAAACTCTTCAATCAGTTGGTCAGCTAGCTGTCTTCCAAATTTCTTGGCAAACACAAGTGAGTTCTCCACAGCTGCATCAGTTTGTTGAAATATTTCAGTTGTTATTCTGTCAATTCCTGGAGCCTTGCTATGCCTTCAGTGTAATGGACTTCTTCCTTCAATATCATTGATGCTTTTTTTTTTTTTTAAACTTGTGCTTTATTGACTATGCAAAGACATTCAACAGTGTGGATCATAGCAACCTATGGCTAACATTGTGAAGAATGACTATTCTGGAACACTTAATTGTACTTATGAGGAACTTATACACAGACTAAGGGTAATCATTAGAATAGAACAAAGGAATACTGAATGATTTAAAATCATCAGGAGAGGTGTGGGCTAGGGTTGTATCCTTGCACCATACTTATTCAATCTGTATGCTGAGCAAATAATCCAAGAAGAACGTGGAATTAGGATTGAAGGAAGACTCATTAACAGCCTTTGGTATGCAGATATCACAAGCTTGCTTGCTAAAGCAAAGAGGACTTAAAGTACTTAACTGATGAAGATCAAAGGCAACAGCCTTCAATAGATTATTGATTCTTGATCATATGCTACCTCTTGAATGATTGAAAATAATCTCATATAATTCTTTCTGATACAGTGACTCTCTGTATTCCTTCCATCTTCTTTTGATGCTTTTTGCATCATTCAATATTTTGCCCATAGAGTCCTTCAGTATTGCAAGTCCAAGATTGAATATTTTCTTCATTTCTTTTAGGCTTGAGAAATGCAGAGTGCGTTCTTTCCTTTTGGTTTTCTAACTCCAGATCTTTGCACATTCCTTATAGTACTTGACTTTGTCTACTCGAAATGCTCTTTGAAATTTTCTTTTCCACTCTTTTATTTCATCATTTCTTCCAGTCACATTAACTTCTCTATGTTAAGAGCAAATTTCAGAGTTTCTTCTGACATCCATTTTGGTACCCCATCCCTCACCCCTTCCTCTCTTTTTAATGACCTTTTGCCTTCTTTGTGTGTGATGTTCTTGATGTTATCCATAACTCTCTGGTCTTCAATCATTAGTGTGTTTTTTTGTTTTTTTTTCTTTAAACTTTTTATTGTGAATTGAGTGAAGGTTTACAGGGCATATCATTAGTTTTACATTCAATAAACCACTTTGCTTCATTACATGGTTGCAATCCCCTCCATGTAGCATTTACCAATATTCACATAAACTATTGCATTCTTCCCTGTGTCTCCCATGACCTTCATTTTCCTCTGCTAACTTCCCTCTTGTTGTCTATTGACTACTCTGTCAACCATGGTAACATGTGTCTACTCTCCAGCCCACGAATAATTTTCTGTTCCCCTTTCCCAACTATCATAGATTGTTTCTTTTATAAAATGAGCAAACAAAAAAAATTCCAACTTTCTTTTAAAAACTTTTTATAACAGTGTTCTCATGTTTGACTAATTTCACTAAATGTAATATCTTCCAGGTTCAACCATGTTGTGAGGCGTTTCACAGATTCATCATTATTCTTCACTGTCTTATAGTATTCCATTGTGTGTACATACTAAAGTTTGTTTAACCATTCTTCTGTTGATAGGCATTTAGGCTATCTTTGTGATGTCTCTCTTATAGGCAGCATATTGAAGGATCTGGTTTTCTTATCCATTCTGCTCTCTATGTCTCTTGACTGGTGCATTTAACCCATTTACATTCTGTGTAATAGTCAATAGATACAAATTGATTGCTGTCATTTTTCTCTGTGGGTTTTTTTTTTTTTTTTTTGTAGTACTGCTGGATTCTTTGTTCTACATGATCTTCATTTTGTTTGCATGTTTTCTTTTCATTTTTATTTCTTTTGTGATAATGCTTACAAAATCTTTCTGATTTTCCTCTTTTTGTATTTTGATGTGCAGGTATATCATTGTATTTTTTAAGTTATCCTGTAATTTATTATTTTTCCCATGATTAAAACCTTATTCTTATCTTGAAATCTACTTGACTTCCTTGACACTTGGAAGTTCTGTATCTAAACTATTCCTTCTTTTTGCTTTGTAGTTGGCTTCATTATACATTGATATCTCTGGTTCCCTATTTTCAGTCTTGTAGGTTTGTTTTAAATACTTTACAATTGATTTCTAGATGGTTTGTCATGTATGGTAATCTCAGGGTGTTGTCTGCTGTTGTTGGTTGTCAGTCCAAAGAACCCCCTTCAGCATTTTTTGTAAAGTTTGTCAGGTTATTGCATTCCTTTAATTTCTGTTTATCAGGAAATGTCCTAATTTTGCCTTTGTATTTGGGGGGCAGCTTTGCTAGGTATATGATTCTTGGCTGGTAATTTCTCTCAGAGTTTTGTATATGTCATCCCATTGCCTTCTTGGTTGCATGGTTTCTGCTGAGAAATTGGAGCTTTGTCTTATTTGTTCTTCTTTGAAGATAACCTTTTGTTTTTCTCAAGCTGCTCTCAGGATTTTTTTCTGGTCTTTGACTTTGGAAAGTTTGATTATGATATGTCTTGGTGATTTTATCTGGGGCAAGCTATCCTTTTTGGGGCTCATTCAGCTTCTTGTATAGTTATCTTCTCATCTTTCATGATGTTAGGGAAGTTTTCTTCCATCAACTCTTCAACAATTTTCTCTGTGCTTGTCTCTTCCTGTTCAAGAATTTTGATCATCTGTAAGCTGTTCCTCTTCATGGTGTCCAATACAACTCCTAGGTTTTCTTCACATTTTTGTCATTATTTTTTCTGATTGTTCTTCTAGCATACATGTATTGACAGATTTGTCTTTAAGCTCACCAATTCAAACATCCATTGCTTTGCATCTACTCCTTTGTCCTTTCATTTTATTGTCCATTTCTGAGACCTTAGTATTAATCTTTTGGATTTCTAATTGCAGCTTTTGTATTTTTCAAAATTTATATTTATTGTGTTTGTTCTTGTGGTATTTCCTTGTATTATTCTAAAGTTTTTATTGTGTTCTCTCTTTGCTTTCTTTGATCTTTCTATCAATCCTTTGAAGGTACCTAATTATTCAATTATTTATTATAAAATTTTAATTGAAAAATGAATTTTTTTTTTTCAGTTAGTTCCACTACCTTGGCTTCCTCAGAACTGTTTTCTGACTGAGCATCTTGGTCATTTGTTTGAGCTATTCTGTCTTATTTCTTTGTATGAGTCATTAACTTTCTTGAGAGGTATCAGATCTGTTAATATGTCTGTACATTCAGGTGTGATACATTCAAGGTCATATTGTGACTACTGTAGACTAGTCTGAATGTTCTTCAGCTTTAGCCTAGACTTCCATATGAGCTATTGATGGTCTGTTCCATATTCAGCCGCTGGCCCTGTTATGGATGCTAATGTTAAGCTTTTCCTACCTTCTCTTCCATTTTGTTGTTGTTGTTATTAAGTGCCGTTGAGTTGATTCTGACCCATAGCAACCCTGTGTAGGGTTTCCTAGGAGCAGGTGGTGAGCTTGAACCACCAACCATAGATGTATTCAATTTGATTCTGTGTATTCCATCTGGTGAGGTCCGCATATATAGACACTGCTTATGCTAGTCAAATAAGGTTATTTGCAATGGATAACTTTTGTGTATGTACCAAAGTAGCTGGTCCTATAAAATTCTATGATGCAATCCCAGCATCATTTCTATCACCAAATGTTTTACAACCACTTATCCTTCCTGTTTGCTGCCAACTTTCTCATTCCAATTACCAGTAATTATCATCTTGATTGCATGTCTGATCAATTTTAGCCTGAAGAAGTTGGTAGAATTCTCTAATTTCATCATCACTGGCTTTAGTGGTTTGTGAGTATGCATATTTGAATAACAGTGGTATTAATTACCTTTATTTGCAGGTATGGATAGTGTCCTATCACAGATAGCATCGCACTTCAAGATAGATCTTGAAATGCTCTTTTTGACAATGAATGTGAACCCATTCCCCTTCACTTTATTGTTCTTGGCATAGTAAACCATGTGGTTCTGATTTAAAATGGCCAATACCTGTTCATTTCAGCTCACTAATAGGAGTCCTGGTGTGGTGTTGTAGGACAATGTTCTGCAAGGTCAGTTTGAACTGAAAGTTTGGTGGTTTAAACTCACCAGCCACTTCTTTCAGAAACTCTATACAGGGTTGCCATGAGTTAGAATCGACTCAACAGCACTTAACAAAAACAACACCAAAGCCTAGGATATGATCTTGATACCTTCCATTTCATTTTTATGTCTTTCAATGTTCCTAGACTCATACTTTATACATTCCATGTTCTGATTAATAGACGCTTTTATCTGTTTCATCTCATTTTGACTTGTGTTCCATCCACGTGATTAAGGTTAACTCTGCTTTGAGGAAGCAGTTCTTCCCCAGTCATATTCTGAGTACTTTGCAACCTGAGAGTTTCATCTTCCTGCACTATATCAGATAATGTTTCTCAGCTATTCATAAAGATTTTTTTTCCAGTAGATAACCTTTCCTTCTTTCTAGTCTGTCTTCGTTACTCCACTGAGACCTGCCCACCATGAGTGACCCTGCTAGTAATTAAAATACCAGTGGCATAATTTCTAGCAAAACAGCAACACATAAGTCACTGGAGGATAACAAACTGGCAGACCAGTGGCAGCTTAGCATATCATATATGCTCAATAAATGACAGTCCTGGTGTGTCACTTTAGGACAAGCACTGGACTGCTAACCACAGGGCTGGTGGTTCAAACTTACCAACTGTTTCTCAGAAACCCTATACAGGGTTGCAGTGAGTCAGAACTGACTTGACAAGATTCAATAACAACAGCAACATTATTAGACCCTCTTCTGCCTCATCATCAATTTTTAAAATGTAAATCTTATCAAGCAACTTCCCTACTCCAAACCTTCAATTAGTTTACTGTCTTAGTCATGTAGTGCGGCTAAAACAGAAATATTGCAAGTAGATGGTTTTAACAAACAGAAACTTATTCCCTCACAGCTTAGGAGGCTAGAGGTCCCCATTCAGAGTTCTGGCTCTGGGGTAGGGTTTTCCCTTTCTGTCAGCTCTGGGGAAGGTCCTGTCTCCTTTCAGCATTTGCAGGCCCTTTTGTAGATGTCTATGTGTCTTGGCCTCAGTCTTCCTCTTCACTGCTTCACAGTACAGGGACCCCAGGGCCAAAGGATACCCTTCACTCCTACCCTGGTGGTAGTGAAGTCCCTCTGATCTACGCTCACTTCTTTCTATCTCTCCTTTCATCTTTTAAATAAAAGGTGGTACTGGCCACATCCCAGGGAACAGCCCCTTATGCTATATTAGGGCTGCGATGGCAGCAAGAGCGTTGCATCCCACCCTTACTCCTCTGATTGGTTTATGACATCAGATCACATCATGGGCGATCCTCACATAACTGCCATATCACACAACTACCAAACCACCAAGTGGGCATCTATTTCGGGAGACACAATTCAATTCATGACACTTACCATCAACCTTGACATAAAATCTATACTCTACAAAGTACTGCAAGGCCTGTCAAGTCTGGTCCATGCTCCTGGCTTACATCACCTCCTCTTTTCCTTGCTTCTTGATTTCCAGCCTCACTGACCATCTTGCCATTGCATGAGCAACACAAAGTGTTCCAGTTAGGTTTATAGTGATTGGTGTTAAGTGCCTTGAATCGGTTTTGACTAACAGTGACCCTGCATAGGGTTTCTGAGCAGCAGCTGGTGAATCTGAATGGCTGACATTGTGGTTCAAACTGACCTTTAAGTCCAGTGCACTAACCCACAGCACCATAGCAGATTATTGCAATAAGAAGGTTCAAACTGTTATTAACTTCCATGATGCTGGTAAGGAGCAGAGTGATGGAGGAGAGTCAAACAGATAGAAACAGTGCCCTAAACTCTGAGTTAGGAAGTTGAGATCCTTATGAGTTTTTCTTTGCATCTGACTGAGGCTCTTTGCACTTGCTGTTCCTCTTTTCTGAAACATTCCACCCACTGTCCCTGCATGACCTGCTCTCTCTCTCATTACTCAGGCCTCAGCTGAAATATCACTTTTCCTGCCGTTGCTATTGTTGTTGGTGTTATTAAATGCTATGAGTCAGCTCTGACTCATAGCGACCCTGTATAGGCTTTCCAAGGAGTGGATGATGAGTTTGCAGTTCAAACTGACCGTCCAGTTCAGTGAATAGAGAACTGTCTCATTGAGTTTCTGAGGCTACAATTTTTATGGAAGCAGACTGTCAGAACTTTATTCCTCAGAGATGCTGGGTAGGTTTGCACAGCCAACCTTTGATTTAGTGGCCTAGTATTTACCTGTTTTGCTACTAGGGCTCCTTCACCTTTCCTAACATTTCTAGATCAGCATCTATCTACCTGGTGGGTATTTGTTTGCTCATTTATTTATTATAAAAATTGAATGTAAGTTCCAGGAGATAGCAACTTTATCAGGTGTGTTTTCTGCTGTGGCTTAAAATGTAAAAATGTGCCCATATGTTCAATAAATTACTCTAATTTAAGAATGAATATGCTGCATAAGGTCAGCGGTTCGAAACTGCCAGCCGCTCCGCGGGAGAAAGATGAGGCTTTCTACTCCCGTAAAGATTTACACCCTTGGAAACCCTGTACAGGGTCGCTATGGGTCAAAACTGACTCAACGGCACTTAACAACAACAACAATGCTGCATAAAGCTTCCTTAAAAGGAGAAATCTTAGCTTTCCTAAACATAAAACTTTACACTTAAAATATGAAATACGCTAAAGAAGATTGAGGCTAGAATTAAATATCGTTATTTCTAAATGCAGTAAATTTCAACTAATAAACTTGGTTGTTTTATACTAAATTCATTTGACTTTAATATGTATATCATTTTACAAAGAGTTAAGTTATAGACAGGGCCATCTTTTGCAATATTATTTTTCCCATTCTCCCAACAAGAGTGCCTCAGAATTAGTCTGGTACTTAGCCAATCAGATAGACAGAAAGAACCTGCATCTCTCATAGGCCATCAAGTTCTCTAGAAGGACATAGTTACAAAATGTGAGTGAGGCTAATCAGTAGTTTGTTCTTATACAGTAATTTTAAATTATGTGCAGAGTCAAGAAGGAGGAAAAGTTCCTCTGAGGCCTGACTGATCTTCTGGGAGCATCTTCACCTTCCTCTGACACCAGATGATTTCTAACTGTCTACATACAGAATGCACTACGTAAACTATAGCCAAGTTGTCCCAGACTACAGTTAGTGATAAGAAATGCCCAGTTTTTTTGAGCTGAATCAAGCATTAGATAAGATTTTGCCATAGTTGTATGAAGACGGTGATCCAGAGAACAAAGCAAAGCAAAACAGGATCTGAATGTAAAAGAGGTATTAAAAGGTAATGCACACTGTTGACCTTCTGAGGGTTTGAAGAAAAGAACCTTCAAGAACATGAGGTGAACCTAGAAATTCCATTATGTTCTTAAACAAAGGACTACGTACAGCCAAAAAAAAAAAAAAAAGGGTAGCCATCGCTGTGAAGTGATTTGGAAAACATCAACTTAAAATATTTCTCCTGTATAATATGTGAAATTTCCAACCATGTCATGATATATTTTAAGACTTCGGATTGATTTAAGTAAGATGTAAATACGTTACCTATAAAGAAAATGTCTTAAGACTGGAGTCATAAACTCCATTATCTAATAATGTCTCCAACAAATAAGGTAACGGTGGGCCAAGGGTAAGAATCCTAATATCCTAGAATTCTGTCTCTAGTTTTTCAATACTGCTGTTAAGTGCTACTGAGCCAGTTCTGACTCATTGAGACCCTATATAGGGTTTCCATGGAGCAGCTGTGGATTTGCACTACCAACCTGTGGTTTGCAGTCCAGTGCCGATCTTACAGCGCCACACCAGGAGTCTGATAACGTCTTACTATGGGAGAGCCAACAAAGAGTGGTAGGTAAATTAGAAGACATACTTCATTAAGAGTGAGTAGTTGTTACCAGAACAACTTTTTCAAGAGAAGCTAGAAAGTGTGTAGTCTCTTTTTTGAAAAAATGTTTTGAAACAAATATATAGGACAAAAAGAACATTCCTATGGGCTGTATCTTTCTGAATCTATTGACTTAAGTCTTTAGTGTATCTATGTAATGTCATGATTGGTTTATTCTGTTATCCCATGTGTCTGATCCTATTCTAAGCACTTTGGATCCACAAGTGAAGAAAGCAGACAAAGATCCCTGCAGAATTTAT
Source organism: Chrysochloris asiatica (assembly GCF_000296735.1). Taxonomy (NCBI): domain Eukaryota; kingdom Metazoa; phylum Chordata; class Mammalia; order Afrosoricida; family Chrysochloridae; genus Chrysochloris; species Chrysochloris asiatica. The sequence continues at coordinate 44,461,458 of NW_006408522.1, forward strand.
ATTCTAGGAGAAGACAGACAATTGAATCAAAGAGAGTAAGACCAAGTAAAAGTAATTTTGATAAAAAGCAGCAAAAATATTCCAAAGCCCAGACTGCTGCCTATATAGTTGTTGTTGTTAGGCGTCATCAAGCCGGTGCCATCTCATAGTGACCCTATGCACAACAGAATGAAACACTGCCTGGTCCTGGGACAACCTCACAATTGTTGCCACACTTGAGCTCATTGATGCTTCCACTTGGACAATCCATTTCGTTGGGGTCTTCCACTTTTTCTCTGACCCTCTACCTTACCAAACATGATATCCTTCTACAGGGACTGGTCCCTCCTGACAATATGTCTAAAGTATGAGAGATGAAATTTGGCCAACCTGGCCTCCAAGGAGCACTCTGGCTGCACTTCTTCCAACACAGATCTGTTGGTTCTTTTGACAGCCTATGGCACTTTCAATATTTTCCCTTCCAACACCATAACTCAAAAGCATCAGTTCTTCTACAGCCTTCCTTATTCACTGTCCAGCTTTCACATGCATATGAGGTTACCGAAAATACCATGGCTTGGTATTTTCTTGGGTCAGGTGCACCTTAGTCCTCAGGCTGACATATTTGTTCTTCAACACTTTAAAAAGGTCTTGTGCAGCAGATTTACCTAATGCAATACATCATTTGATTTCTTGACTGCTGCTTCCATGAGTGTTGATAGTTGATCCAAGAAGAAGGAAGTCCTTGACAACTTCAATCTTTTCTCCATTGATAAGAATGTTGTTTATTGGTCCAGTGGTGGGGATTTTTGTTTTCTTTACATTGAGATGAAATCCATACTGAAGACTGTGCTCTTTGATCTTCATCAGTAAATATTTTACGTCCTCTTCACTTTCAGCAAGCAAGGTTGTATCATCTGCATATCACAGGTTGTTAATAAGTCTTCCTTCAATCCTGATGCCATGTTTTTCTTCATATAAGCCAGCTTCTCAGATTATTTGCTCAGCATACAGGTTGAATAAGTATGGTGAAAGAATAAAAACCCCTGTTGCACAGCTTTCTTAATTTTAAACCATTCAGTGTTCCCATGTTCTGTTTGAACAACCGCCTCTTGGTCCATGTACAGATTCCTCATGAGCATAATTAAGTGTTCATGAATACTCATACTTCACTATGTTGTCCATAGCTTCTCATGATCCACACAATTGAAAGCCTTTGCATAATCAATAAAGCACAGGAAAACATCCTTCTGGTATTCTCTGCTTTCAACCAAGATCCATCGGACATCAGCAATCATTCCCTCATTCCACATCCTCTTCTGAATCCCACTTGAACCTCTGGAAGTTCTTTGTCAAAATATGCTTGCAGCCATTTCTGTATTACCTTTAGTAAAACTTTATTCACATGGGATATCAAAGATATTGTCTAATGATTTCTGCATTCCATTGGGCCACCTCTGTTTGGAATGGGCACAAATACGGATCTCTTCCAATCAGTTGGTCAGATAGTTGTCTTCCAAATTTCTTGGCATAGATGAGTGTGTACCTCCAGTGCTGCCTCACTGGTGATTGAAATGGAAAGCTTGGGAACAAAGAGGAAGGATCAGTAGTTGCAAAATATGACCTTGGTGACAGAAATGATGCTGGAGATCACATGATAGAATTCTGCAAAATCAATGATTTGTTCATTTTAAATACCTTCTTTAGACAGCATAAGAGATGACTATACACATGGACCTCACCAAATGGAATACACAGAAAACAAATTGACTACATCTATGGAAAGAGACAATGGACAAGCTCCATATCATCAGTCAAATCAAGGCCAGGGGCAGACTGTGGAACAGACCATCCATTGCTCATATGCAAATTCAGACTGAAGTAGACAAAAATGAAAACAAGTCCATGAGAGTCAAAATATGACCTTGGATATATCCCACCTGAATTTAGAGGTCATCTGAAGAAGAGATTTGATGCATTAAATCATAAAAGACCGAAGACCTGAAGAATTGTGGGATGACATCAAGAACATCATACATGAAGAAAGCAAAAAGTCATTAAAAAGACAAGAAAGAAGGAAAAGATCAAAATGGATGTCAGAAGAGACACTGAAACTTGCTCTCCAGCGTAGAGATGCTAAAGCAAATGGAAGGTAAGAGGAAGTCCAAGAGCTGAACAGAAAACTTCAAAGGTCAGCTTGAGAAGACAAAGTTAAATAGTACAACAAAATGTGCAAAGATCTGGAATCAGAAAACCAAAAAGGAAGGACACACTCAGCATTTCTCAAGCTGGGGAAACTGAAGAAAAAATTTAAGCCTCGACTTTTGTTATTGAAGGATTCTCTGGGCAAATTATTAAATGATGCAAAAAAGCATCAAGAGAAGATGGAAGGAATACACAAAGTCACTATACAAAAGAAAATGGTTGATGCTCAACCATTTCAAGAGGTAGCATATGATCAAGAGCCAATGATACTGAAGGAAGAAGTTCAAGGTGCATTGAGGGAATTGGCAAAGAACAAGGCTTCAGGAATTGATGGAATAAAAATTGCCTATATAGAGAGACTAGGAAATGGATTGCTGAAGGAAGGCTTACTTGGGCAGCCAAAACATGCCCCAATAGAGGAGAGACACAATAGAGGAGAGACTGTTTCAATTGAAGATGGAAAGTCTTAGATGAAAACTGCTCTGACCCAACAACTTTAATGGCAATGGCCCTGAATCTATGTGTGGGAAACACCCAATCTTCTATCTATACAGATACATTGGTAGTTGTTTAAGGGTAAGTCAAAAAGTATTGATACTAGGGTTCCAGTTCGTAACACCTGGGTTTATTCCATACAAAACTAAGTTAAACATATTTTGTTGATTAACGGATGACTGCCGATCCTTTCTCTAGTAATATACTTTTCTTAGTCTTAAAATTTTAAAAATGTCTAATCAGTTTACAGTGGTCCAGTTAAATTTAAGTCAGAGAAGTCAGTTTAGAAAGTTATGGTAGCTGTTGTTTTGGGAATTAAGAGGGATAATCTTGATAAATTTTCTCAAAGGACATGGAACGACCACAAGCTTATTAAGGAGAAGTTTAAAGCATACTGATAATTGAATTGGTAAGAAAAAGGCCAGGAAAGTTACTCTGAAAAAAAATTTTTTTTCCATCATGACAATGCACCTGCTTAATCTTCAAGGGTAGAGCATTCTTCTCTCCCTATGAGAATTTCATGGGATTCTTTACTCCATATACATTACAACCCTGGTCTTGCCCCTTCAGACTTCTTTTTATTCTCAAAACCCAAAGAACATTTATAAAGAACACAATTTGAGCCCCTCAAGGATGTCCAAACTGCTATTTCGACGTGGTATAAACTGAAGAACACAAAATTATTTGGTGAAAGGTTGTTGCTCTTGTTGATGTTAAAGTACCTTCAAGTTGGCTCTGATTCATAGCAATCCTGTATAGGGTTTGCAAGTAGTGACTGATGGGTGCGAACCACTGACTTTGCAGTTAGCAGTCAGTGCTTATTCTATGGCATTGAAGAGTTTGTTGTTGCTGTTGTTAAGTGCCGTTGAATCGGTTCCAACTCACAGTATTGCTGTATAGGGTTTCTAAGGAGCAGTTGGTTAATTTTGAACCACTGACTTTGTGGAGGGTCAGAGAGACAAAAGCAGTGTCTTCAGCAGTGCATACTCTTATATGGAGTATCTGTAAAGCAACACGGGCTTCACACTTTGATATTTTTGTTAAATAAAGTTTTCTATGATTTTGTAGTGATGATTTTCACTTATCCTAGTATTTAGATGCTTTCTTTTTTTTCCAGTTCAAATTGAAGTGCTATTAATGTGTGTAGAGATAGGTAAGTTTCTCAGAAAAATAAGTTTGTAGGGATTATCAGTATGGGAAATAAAGAAATCACATGCATCCCTGAGGTAGTCTTTTCCCCTCTCTCTCTACACAGCCTTTAATGAGAGTTAAATATAATTATCTTCAAAATCAGGAGATAAAATAGTTTTACGATGATAACAGTCTAACATTTTCAACACAATGAATACAAATAAAGCAAACCAAAGCATAATACATTTTGCTTTACATGAGTCCTCCAGCTTCCAAATGTCTTTATGAAGGCCATGAATAGACTGGGATGCTGATGAGCCTTTGGAAGTGCTTGGAGAAAGTTGAGTGCTAAGTTTGCTTGGTGACCTACCTATAGCATATTATCATTTTTTTCTGCCATCAGTAGAACTATTTTTAATATTAATTTTATCTTTTAAAAAAACCAGTATTTATTTTCCACCATTCTATCTCGCCACCATTTGTCTGCGAGTTTGTCGTACTGTAGTGGCTGACATGTTGTTGTGCTACCAGAAGCTATGCCACCAGTATTTTGAATACCAACAAGGTCACCCATAGTGGAAAGGTTTCAGCGGAGCTTTGAGACTAAGACAGAGTGAGAAGAAGGCGAACTGGACTACTTCTGAATGTTCAGCCACTGAAAATCTTTTAACAGCAGTGGAACATTGTCAGATACACTATGAGAATATGAAAACAGTATGAACAGCAGCAGAACATAGTCAGATATAATGCCAGAAGATGAGCCCCTCAAGTTGGAAGGCACTCAGAATATGATTAGGTAAGAGCTGATTCCTCAAAGTAAAGTTGGCCATGATTATCCAACTGGAGTAAAACTTCTGGACCTTCATTTGCTAATGGAGCATAACTTTAAAAGAGGAGAAACAGCTGTAAATATCCAATAATAATTGGAACATGAAATGTACAAAGTGTGAATCTAGGAAAATTAGAAGTAGTCAAAAGTGAAATGGAATCCATAAAGATTGATATCCTAGGTATCAGTGAGCTGAAATGGACTGGCATTGGTCATTTTGAATCTGACAATCATATAGTTTACTATACTGGGAACAATAAATTCATCATCAAACACATTCATCATCAAAAAGAACATTTCCTTATCTATCTTATGCTGTTTGTGATAGGATGATATCCATACACCTACAAGGGAGACTAGTTAATTCCACTATTTTCAAATTTACCTATCAACCACTAAACTCAGTAATGAAGAAGAATTCAATCAACTTCTTTAGGCTAAAATTGATCAAATATACAATAAAGATGCATTGATAATTATTTGTGATTGGAATGTGAAGGTTTGGAAACAAAGAGGACGGATCAATAATTGGAAAACATGGGCATGGTGATAGAAATGACGCTGGAGATCACATTAAAGAATTTTGCAAGACCAATGACTTATTCATTGCAAATACCTTTTTTAAACAACATAGAGATCACTATGCACATGGACCACAGCAGGTGGAATACACAGGCATCAAACTGACTACATTTGTGGGAAAAGACTATGGAAGAATTCAGTACCATTAGCCAGAACAAGGCAAGCTGCAGACTGTGAAACAAGCCATCAATTGCTCAAATGCAACTTCAGGCTGAAGCTCAAGAAAATTAAAACAAATCTACGTGAGTCAATGACCTTGGACATATTCCACCTGAATTTAGAGACCATCTCAAGAACAAAATTGATACATTAGACACTAATGACCAGTGGGATGAACATCATACAGGAAGAAAATAAAAGGTCATTAAAAAGTCAGGAAAGTAAGACAAGACCAAAATGGATGTCAGAAGAGACTCTGAAATTTGCTCTTGAGCGTAGAGAAACTAAAGTGTATGGAAGAAGTGAGGAAGTAAAAGAGCTGAACAGAACATTTCAAAGGACAATTCGAGAAGGCAAAACAAAGTACTGTAATGAAATGTGCAAAGACCTGGAGTTTGAAAAACAAAAGGACGAACCAGGGATAACACTCACTGCTAATGTCAGATGGATCTTGGCTAAAAGGAGAGAATACTAGAAAGAGGTTTACTTGTGCTTTATTGACAATGCAAAAGCTTTTGACTGTGTTGTTGTTGTTAAGTGCCATTGAGTCAGTTCTGACCTCATAGCAACCCTGTAAAGGTTTTCCAAGAAGTGGCTGGTGAGTTTGAACCATCAACCTCGTGATAAACAGACCAGTGCTGATCCTGTAGCGCCACACCAGGATTCCTGTAGATCATAACAAACTATGGATAACATTGCAAGGAATGGCTATTCCACAATGGCTGGCTGTGCTCATGAATTTCCATAACAACAAACAAATTTGTTTGCAAGTACAGCCAGAATGCTCCTTAGAAGACAGGATGGCGAGGCTTTGTCTCTCATACTTTGGACACATTATCAGGAGAGACCAGTCGCTGGAGAAGAACATTATGCTTGGTAAAGTGGAGGGTCAGCAAAAGAGATGAAGAAGTGTCCCAACAAAGTGGATTGACACAGTGGTAACAGCAACGGGCTTAATGTAATAACAATTGTGAGGCTGGCACAGATCAGGCAGTGTGTTGTTCTGTTGTGTATACGATTACTATGAGTCAGAAGTGATTCGAAGGCATTTAACAACACTTCTATTACTGCAGAGTCTAGCGTCTTCAGAAGGTGTTTTCCATTTAATAGGTAATGTAAAAACCCACTGCCACTTAGTCAATTCTGACCCATAATGACCCTAGATATGGTTTTTGAGGCTATAAAACTTTATTGGAGCAGAGAGCCTCATCTTTCTCCCACACAGTGGTAGGTTTGAATTGCTGGCTTTGTGGTTAGCAGTCCAGTGCTTATTCTGTAGCACCACCAGGTCTCCTTTAATAGATTGTATGTGGATTTTATTTAATTCTGATCTTTACTGAATAAAGAGCTCTTGCTTTAGTGTAAAATCTTTAATGCCTTGGGATTTTGTTTCCTGGTTCATTTGAAGGCCACTGGAACATTTGTTATCATAAAATCATTCCACAAAAACAATTCTGAAAATTCGTAAGTACTGTGGTCTGCCAACTGAAGCAAAAATAGCCCTTTCTATTCAGTGGTTGGGGGCTCAAGGATTGCAAATCAAAATTTGAGATCTTTAGATGCTGAGTTTTAATTCCAGCTCTGTCATTCAAGTGACAGTCCTTTTACTTGCAGTCTCAGCCCCTTTTGTTTTATTTAACCCTCAGGAAAGGAAGAGAGAAATGGAGTTGCAATTTATAAATTCTATTTAAAATACCTGGAAGTCAAGAGGGGGAGCGTGGTTGCTCCACATCATAAGCACTGGGCTGCAAAAGTCCGTGGTTTGAGCCTGCCAGCTGCAACTCTGGGTAAAGATGAGGCTTTCTGTTCCCACAAAGATTTGAAGCCTTGGAAACCCTATAAAGGTCACTGTGAGTCAAAGCTGACTCGATTGCACATAACAACAGAACCCACGAGGGGAATGGCAGTTGGGTTGTTTATGATTATTTTCATCTAACTTTTTTTTTTTTTTTTCATTTGAGTCATATCATCATCGGCCATATTAATTAACACTTAGTTACCTGAGAGCAAAGGTTCCGTATTTAGGCTCTAACTTCCATTGAATAACAGAGCTGGGATTTAGTAACAAGTTCCCTGCATTGCCCAATAAGTCCAATTCTCTGCAGTGCTACCAAAATTGCCAAATTATATTGTAAATTGACTTGTATCACTCTCCTGGTTGATATTTTTCACAAACTAGTATTAGTACAAATAGTTAAGTGCCCTGTAACTAACTGAAAGGTTGGCTGTTTGAGTCCACCCAGAGCACTTCAGAGAAAGCGTCTGGAAGATCTGTTTTCAAAAACTTAGCAACTGGAAAGTCTGCAGTATCGTTCTACTCTGACACACATAGGGTTGCCTTGAGTCAGAAACTACTCAAAGGCCACTGGTTTGGTGTTTTGGGTGACGCACAGGATACAGCCCATTCCTGTTGCTCAGTAAGCCCTTCACAAGTTGGCATTGTGCTGAACTTGCTGGCTTCCCACTTGCTAATTCCCATTACACACCCAGTGCTCCTGTCCCTTGGGGCTCCTTCTCTAGATGCCGCAGACTCTCTTGCCTCTATTTTTGGGCATATTTCTTCTTCCCTTTGGAATGTCTCCTCCTCCCTTCCTCTATTCTAGCCCTCATTGCCAATTTCTGCTTTCAAAACTCAGGGCTTTAGAGTTACCTTTTCTATGAAGCCCTCTTTGTTTCTCCCCTGGAAGTGGAGAGCCAGGTCTTCTGTGGTGCTGTAGCAGCACTTTAGTTGTGACACCCACTCATCACAACACGGGGGGAGGGGCACTGTTATGGAGGGCATCTGTTTGCAGTCAGCCTTTCCTACTACCCTGCTTCTTGAGGGTTCCAGGTTTCACTCCACTAACACCTGGTAGGAACTCCACGGACTCACTTGACAGATGATGACTGAGACACCTGCCCCAACAGAACTCAGCCACTGTGGACGGTCTCCTTACTTGGGCCTACTTCTTGTCACAATTTCTAAGACTAGTAGAATGAAGAGCAAGAGCGTACTATTTTTCACCCTACTGTGTTCTGTCTTATGAATAATTTTCACAGGAAGAATGTCAAACTTCATTTGACCAGGGAGGTGCAGACAACATTAACTCTGGAGTGTCATCTGGATTCAACTCTGTTTTCAAAGTCTAGTAACTTCGCTCCAAACTTATCACTGAAAAAAGTAATTGTTTTCATAAATAAAATTCAACTTTCTGAAAACACCCATAATAAGAACATCCGTTAACAAAATGTACCAAAATTGCTAATTTTTTTATTCTTAAAGGGGTATCATTTAAACACCACAAAAATGACTAAAGAAGATCAGTCTTCAAAGAAACTGGGGTTTTCCTGTCAAACATAATTAAGCCATATTTATGGATAGCCATCTAGAAGGTAGTAAATGGTGAAATGTAAGGAAGGGATGGAGGGCTGAAATATCTTCCTCGTATTCTTTACACAGTCGATTACACTTAAACATGCCATGGTTTATGGGCCTGACATGGTTGGTAGAAACCAATAGGGCACACAGCAAAGAAGCTGTTTTTATTACAGCTCTGCAAATGGAGGAACGGGGGATGCTAATGAGGCAACAAAGGGACGGCATCCCACTTCATGTGGTAGCCATCTGATGTGAATGCAGCAGTCATTTTTCATTTCTTACAAAATCACCCGTCATGCACTTTCCAGGAGAAAAGAATGTTTTCACCAACAGAGGCAACAGCATGTGGCAAGGGTTTTTAGACTTATTTGAAAAGGGGAACTATAAATAACATGAAATCGCTGAATAATGGAGATTTCTAGCTTATGTTTTTTCTGTTGGTATGTTTGTCTGTGGAGAGTGATGCTCTGAACTAGTTTTTCTATGTTGTTAGTGTTCCTGCTTGTGGTTGAATTTTAAAAAATGATTATTTCTGGACCTTTTTCTGTATACGGGTTGTAGGGTCATTGAAAGCCAGGGCATCAATATAGGTATCAATTGATTTCCAGGTCACCTGCTTAAGGATAAAGTGACCTGGTTATGTCCCAAAGTGGCCACAATTATCACTGTATCAGAAGACTTTCAAACCTAGAGAAATCAGAAACCCAGATAAAAGGAGTCTTAAAAGTAATCTAATCTAACAAGGCTGATGCTTGATCTTGTGTCCACACTTTCTGGATAATTTTTCTTTGTTATTTTCAGTTGCCTTTTAGAATAAATGAACTTGAATATATGTGGTGGTGGTGCTGCTGGTTGTGGGCTATGGAGTCAGTTTGGACTTACAGAGACCCTATATACACTTTCCAAGACTAAATCTTTATGGGAGTGGAAATTCTCTTGAATTTATGTGTTGCTGTTAAGTGCCATCAAGTTAGTTCCAACACGTAGCAACCCTGTATAGGGTTTCCAAGGAGCAGCCGGTGAATTTGAATTGCCAACCTCACAGTTCAAATAGACCACGCGGTCCAGTATTTATTTCCTAACTTGATCATTTGGAGCAGTTCCCAATCAAGGTTTTTCATCTGAACAGACCCAAACCACTGGCACTTAGTTGATTCTGATTCCTAATAACCCTAAAGGACAGAGCAGACCTGCTCCTTACGGCTTCCAAGACTGCAAATGTTTACAGAGCAGGCAGACAAACCTCATCCTTCTCCTGTGGATTGGCTAGTAGGTGTGAATCACAGACTCTGCGGTTAACAGCCCAGTGCTTAACCCACTGTATCACTGGGAATCCTTAATCTGAACACAGAATATAGAAAATAATTTCAAAGACTAGTTCTTCAGCTTCCCCAGTGCTTTGCATAACTAGTATTATTCTAGATGCATAGAAGAGGCATCTTCTCATTAGACCAATGATGGTCGTAACTATTAGGGCTTAATCCTCTGAACCTACTGAAAAAGGTGAACCCTGATGCAGTCAAATATACAAATGATTTATGGGTTTAAGTCATTGATATTTTTAAATTTCCAAATCCACACATGATAATATTCAAATTCGTCATAAAAGATCTCATTGTTATAATAATTTGAATTACAAAATACTATGAAAAAATCTTGCTGGTAATCACATTAAAAGGTCTTGGATAAAATAGGAGAAAAATGTGGAACAAAACTCAAAATCACCAAAAAGACCAACTTTACTGTTTGCAATGGAGACTTGGTAGAACCCTAGAGACTACAGGGCCCTTAATCACACTTCAGGTCTGGAATTGAACTCACTCATTCTTGTGGCTCCATTTCCAGCCAAACAATAGACAGGTCTATAAGGTGAAAAACAACACTAATGAGATACGCACATCTTAGAAAAAGCCAACCATTTGAAATCAAAAGGCAACACTGACCCAAGGACAAAGTTCAGAAGAATGACAAAAGCAAGTGGAATGGTCATAGGAAACACAAGGAGGAAGTGGGATAGGCGATGTTACTTTGAGGGGATTGCAATCAATGACATGAAACAAAATGTGTAGAGATTATTGAATAGAAAATGAATTTTCTTTGTAAACCTTTATCTGACTCAAAATAAAAAGCTTTAAAAAAATCTCCCTGGTTAAATCTAATTTTAAAAATGATATATTTTTTATGTTAAATGATAACAATAATTATTTGTATAGTGTTGTTGCTAACTGTACGGTGCTCATCCTACAGCACCACACCAGGACTCCAATTATTTATATATGTGATGACAATCTCATCTTAAGTACTCATCAGACTATATATTTAGCCTGTTCTATAGCAACTATCAAAGGAGCTCTGGTAGCGTAGTGGTTACTAATCGTCAGCAGTTGGAAACTACCAGCTGTTCTGCGGGAGAAAGATGAGGCTTTCTGCTCCTGTAAAGATTTACAGCCTCAGAAACCCCGTACAGGGTCACTATGAGTTGGAACGGACTGCACGGCACACAACAACATAGCAATTAACAACTATCATCATTGCTTTTGTGCTTGGTACACAAATTTGAATAATAGTGTGGGCTAATGCGTCAGACTGCCAAGTTATTTGAACTGCAAGGTCGATGGTTCAAGTTCACCAGCTGCTCCTTGGAAGCCCCCTATACAGAGTCACTAAGGGTTGAAATCGAATCGACAACACTTAAAAACAATTAGCAACTATAAGGAGCTCTGGTAGCATAGTAGTTACGAGTTGGGCTGCCAACCTCAAGGTCTGCAGTTCGAAACCACCAGCAGTTCAGAGGGAGAAAGATGAGGCATTCTGCTCCCAAAAAGATTTACAGCCTCAGAAACCCTGTGCATCAGAACCGACTCCACGGCACATAGCAACTATTGGGAAAGTAAATGTTTTCTCAAATCACAATTCTAGACGGTAATCAGACTACATGCATAATGGATCTAAATAAAGTAGATTTATACATACTTCCCAAGTCATCCACCCACTCTTAAGGCTTTATGACTTTTTTTTTTCAATATACCTTTCTCTTCAAGTGAGGCTTTTGCCCCCACAGTAAGTTTTTCAACCATTCACAATACTGACACAATACTCAGACTGTACGATGGTTTTTGCTCATTCTCTCTTTTGCTATCCAGTCGGTCCAGAGTCATAGTGATACTGTTGTAGGGCTTCTGAGGAGCAGCTGGTGGATTTGAACTGCTGCCCTTGTGCTTAGCAGTCAAATGCTTATCCTACAGTGCCACACCAGAATTCCTGCTCATTCTTCCTAATGGCTAATAAAATAACGGCCATTAGGAAGAATGAGCCTGGAGGGCTGTAGGGTAAGCACTGGACCACAAGGTCAGTGGCTCAAACTCACCAGCTGCTTTTTGAAAACTGTATACAGTGTCACTATGATTAGGAGTTGACTTGACGGCACTTAACAGCAACAACAACATTCTATTACCTGTTCTCCTCTGCTTCTACCTAGACCAGGAAATTCCTTAAAATTTCTTTTGCTGTGTACCAATTCATGTATAGGTGATGCAGAGCAATTATTTGAGAAAGTTGCTAAGACAGTAAAGACTCTCTACTATAATCTAGTCCAACACTTACATTTATAGATGAGAAAAAGGATGCCCAAGTTGATGAAGTTACCTTCCAGGGCAACATCAATCGTTAGTGGCAGAACTAGCTCTCTTAAATCGTACTCCAGAATATATTCCGGTGCATCTTGCTTCTTTACAAAGGATGGTGTGTTCTGCAGAATTCTCAAACACTAAAGTGATACCTAGATACTGCCCTGTTATAAGAGTATATACAGAGAGAAAGTTCAAGCTAGAATTTGAGCTTTCACTCTAAATTTCCTGACTCTGGATGCTTTAAAACAGACCATGGGGACAACATTTTAGAATGATCTGGTGAGAGGCTCATTAACATTAATGGGAGTCAGGTGGTTGTACTCTTAAACAAGGTCTGAACATTTCCAAATTATGCCATATTCTGGGCCCACATATGCCTTTATCAGCATTAATAGAAATAACATGCCTTTTATGAAAAATGTTTTTTCGTCATAGTTATTTACTTACAGATATCCTTAAATTAACAGATTTAAAAATTACGAGTTTTACTTGTTGTTAATTGCTGTGAAGTTAGTGATGACTGATAATGACCCTTGATGGAGTTGCCAAGGAGCTACTGTTGAGGTTGAACCTCCAACTTGTGGCTCGCGGTCCAGTGCTTATCTAATTGAGTTATGCCAGGACTCCGATTTTGACTCAGAAGATAATTTCTAAAAGTTCAGTTTCCTTGTAATACCTACCTTGTCTCTCTGATGTCTCGTTCTCAGTTTCTGCAATGCTTTAGAATCTTTTCAGTTGTCATGTAGGGATTGTGAACCCTGCAGCCTCACCACTTTGGGGCATCAAATAAATCATCATTTAGGAAATATCAGGAATTATACAAAAGTTAGATTTTTTAAATGAAGGCTATTCTTACTTTATTTGAGCAAGAACTGTGGTGAACTTCCAAAAGCAATGTGCTTTAGAGGCAGGGACACTAAACAGCCATTTGGTGATAAATATTAGTAGAAAGTTTTCTTTCCCAAGCAACTCTGTCCTAACTACTATCACTAGCCTAAAGGTACATAATTTCTAGAAGGCACAAACTGTTGTTGTTGTTTTATTTTGTTGTTGCTGGGATTTTTGGTGTGTTTTTTTTTTTTTTAATGTATTTGGAATACTTAGCATTTGACACTATACACCTTGTTGTTGTTTGCTTTCGAGTTGATTCCACCTCCTAGTGACACTATGGGTAGGACTGCTCTGTAGGATTCCCTAGGCTGTAATCTTTATGGGATGAGATCTCCACGTCTTTCCTCCTGCAGAGCCACTGGGGGATTCAAACTGTGGACCTTTTGGTTAGCAGCTAACCATTCTGCCACCAGGGCTCTTAGCCACTAATTTTATTGTTGTTTTTAAGTGCCATTGAGTCAGTACCAACTCATAGCAACCCTGTATAGGATTTCCGAAGAGTGATTGGTGAGTCTGAACCGCTGACACTGTGGTTCAAACCAACCTTGCAGTCTCGTGCATTAATCCACACCTCACATTTATAACTCAGTACTAGTACCATTAACTTAGTGTAGTGGTTATGAATTGGGCTGCTACCCTCACAGTCGACAGTTCGAAATTACCAGCCATTCTATGGGAGAAAGATGAGGCTTTCTGCTCCCATAAAGATTTACAGCCTCAGAAACCCTGTGCAGGGTCACCATGAGTCAGAACCGACTCCACGGTACTTAACAACAACAACCATTAACTAGTGAAATTAGTGAGAAAGACAACAAAAGACATTGCTAGTTTGATGGATTGACATATTGACAGTAAGTCAAATTCCTACACAAAGTGCTAGGTAACAGGCTACATGCTCATTTTTCTCTTGATTTAATCTGTTGTTGTTGGTAGGTGCCATCAAGTCTGTACTGACTCATAGCAACCTTATGCACAGCAGAACGAAACACTGCCAGATCCCGGGCCAACCTCACTACTGTTGTCACACTTGAGTCCATCAATGCTGCCACTTGGCCAATCTATCTCGTTGGGGGTCTTCCTCTTTTTCTCTGACCCTCTACCTTACCAACCATGATATCCTTCTCTAGCGACTGGTCCCTCCTGACAATATGTCCAAAGTATGAGAGATGCAGTTTGGTCATCTTGGCCTCCAAGGAGCACTCTGGCTTCACTTCTTCCAACATGGATCTATTGGTTCTTTTGGCAGCCCATGGCACTTTCAATATTCTCCTCCAACACCATAACTCAAAAGCATCAATTCTTCTACGGTCTTCCTTATTCACTGTCCAGTTTTCACATGCATATGAGGTCATTGAAAACACCATGGCTTGGGTCAGGCAAACCTTACTCCTAAACTGACATCTTTACTCTTCAACACTTTAAAAAGTTCCTGTGCAGCAGATTTGCCTAATGCAATATGTCATTTGATTTCTTGAGTGCTGCTTCCATGAGTGTTGATAGTTGATCCAAGAAGAATGAAGTCCTTGACAACTTCAATCTTTTCTCCGTTGATAAGAATGCTGTTTATTGGTCCAGTGGTGAGAATTTTTGTTTTCTTTACATTGAGATGCAATCCATACCGAAGGCTGTGCTCTTTGATCTTCATCAGCAAATGTTTTAAGTCCTCTTCACTTTCATCAAGCAAGGTTGTATCATCTGCATATCGCAGGTTGTTTATGAGTCTTCCTACAATCCTGATGCCACGTTTTTCTTCATAGAACCCAGCTTCTCAGATTTTTGCTCAGCATACAGGTTGAATAAGTATGGTGAAAGAATACAACCCTGTCTCACACCTTTCCCAATTTTAAAACATTCAGTGTTCCCATGTTCTGTTCAAACAACTGCCTCTTGGTCCAGGTACAGATTCCTCATGAGCACAAATAAGTATTCCGGAATACTCATACTTCGCAATGTTGTCCATAGCTTCTCATGATCCACACAATCAAAAGTCTTTGTTCAATACTTTAATAGTAGGCTCTTTAATAGAAAGGACTCATTTATTTATCTTACAGCATTTTAACACTTCATATTCAACAAAATTAAAGAATGTAACTCATTCCCTAATTGAAACTGAAATTCTACAACTAGTTTTGGGTCTCCTGTAGGGAGTTCTATAGAGTCCTGGTGTGGCACTGTGGGGCTAATGCAACAGACTGCAAAGTCATTTGAACTGCAAGGTTGGTGGTTCAAGCTCACCAGCTACTCCTTGGAAACCCTATACAGGGTTGCTATGGGTCACAATCAACTTGACAGCACTTAACAATAACAATAATGGACTCCTGGTGTGATGCTGTAGGATAAGCACTGGACTGCAAGATTGTTTGAACCACAAGGTCAGCAGCCAAATTCACTAGTCACTCCTCAGAAACCCTATGCAGGGTCACTAAGAACTAGAACTGACTCAATGGCACTTAACAACAACAATGGACTCCTGGTGTAGTGCTGTAGGATCAGCACTGGACTTCAAACCACAATGTTGGCCATTCAAACCCACCAGCTGCTCCTCAGAAACCCTATTAGATGTTTATAAGGTGTTCGGCTATTATACAGGGCACATTAGTTTGGTAAATATTAGTTAATACCACACTGCTACCATCACCAAGGCAATTCTTAGTTATCCAATCACGTGTGTGGTTTTCCAACTTTTCCTGCGTTCTTGTAAAACCTGTATAAGCAAGCAAGCATCCTTTAGTAAGAATGTTTTCCTTTATTACCATGTGTATCCCTAAAATAAGCTTGGCTTATTATAGAGACTTGACACAAATTTAATAGCGTCAAATGCTCCAAATCATGCTTTCAAAGAATATCATGGAAAACTGTGATGATTTAATTATAAATTGAAAAACTCAGAATACAAACCAGTAGATATGGTATGACTGAAATTAAGTTAAAATATGTATCACAGGGATGAATACTGTATCTATAAAATATATAAGAAAGTAATACCCCAAAATACTATAATTGATATATCTGCAATAAATATATGTTGTTAAGTGCCATTGAGTCAGTTCCAACTAGCAACCGTGTATAGGGAGGCTGTAAATCTTTACAGGAGCAGAAAACCTCATCTTTCTCCTGTGGAGTGGCTGGTAGTTTCAGACTGCTGGCCTTTCAGTTAGCAGCCCAACCTGTAATCACTACACTACCAGAGTCCTTGTGCAGTAAAAACAGGCAAAGAGTGTGTTGACTTCGTAGGATATGCAATGGTCTGTGAACCACAGGGTTGGTGGTTCTATGGGACTTTCTGCTTCCACAAATATTTAGAGCCTCAGAAACTCTTTACAGAGTCTGTATGAAATGATGGCACATAGTAGCTACAACAACCAAGGTACTCAATAGTCTTGGAAGATATTTCTAAGAAAAGAAAATACTGGTTGAATTGGGATTCTTAAAGAAGATGCTGTCTAAGATATATTACAAATTAAAGCACATTTAATTTGTTCTATCAATAGAAGAGATGCCAAAGGACCAAAAGCACAAGTGATCATTATGAGAGCCAGTAAAAGGAAACAAAGACATGAAGCTTGGCTTTAAAAGACCAAATTGATTTTAAGTCAGCTGAGGTGGAAGTGCTCATGGGGAATTCATTAAAATGTGAGGCCCATTCCTCCAGAGCTACCTTTCAACAAAACCTATCAAATTCTTGTAGGCAGACTTTGGTTGAAGCAAAATTTGTACGAACAGTGAATAAATACTTTGGTATAGTAACAAACTATCATTGATTTCATCTGAATAAAAATTAAAATGGACCACCTCTTTAACAACCTTTATATTTTTTCCATGGGTTTTGTAAGTAATAAATGTTCATTGTATATTTGTTGTTGTTAAATGCTGTAGAGTTGATTCCAACCCATAGTGACCCTGTATAGGGTTTCTAAGGAGTAGCTGGGGAGCTTGAACCACAGACCTTGCAGTTCAAACAACTTGGCAGTCTGACACATTAGCCCACAGAGCCACACCAGGAAGAAATAAATAAGACTAAAAATAAATAACAAAAATAGTGCATAGGTCTTTCTGTAGGTAGTGGCTTGTATTAATATTTTTATTCATTTTCTTAAATGACAAATGCAAATATATATATAAAATCACATACTCATTTGTTCTATACAGTTTCTTTTTCATTTAAAATGTCAAGGCATAGGCCAACTTCTAAATTAATTTATTATTTTCAACTTAATTTACAATTAAAAATTATTTTAGGAAAAGACTTAATTTCCAGTTAGATGTATGAATTTATTTAAACAAAATGATTGTCTAGAAAGTCAAGATAGCATGCCAAATGATAGTCACTGAGTGTTTATGTTAAGTGCAATCTTAAAGTAGAAAAATGTTTCATTAAATACAAGGTACTATTAAAATTTTAGCAACTTTAATAAAAGCAGTTTTTTTGTCTTTTAATTTAATTTGAAAACTACCCAGTTTTTACTCTTTAATTTTGTTTCTTTTTGTTGTTTGTATAGAAATGTTTTTGGTGGCTACAAGTATTAAAATATTAGTACTGCAAAAAAAAAAGTTAAAATTACTTTTCAGTATGCTTGAACCAAATATAATGTGTTACGTTTTTTGGAAAATAAATATGAAATAAAGGAATATTCATGGTAGGAAAAAAAAAATGAGGTAGGCTAAGCACTGGAATCCAAGGTCAGTTTAAATGACAAGGTTGGCGGTTCAAACTCACCAGCCTCTCCTCAGAAACCCTACACAGGGTTGCTATGAGTCGGACTCCATTGGCGGCACTTAACAACAACAATACAACATATTCCTGGAAGCAAGCTGGAGACACATCAGCATAGGACTTAAACATGCACACACACACACACACACACACACACACACACACAGGTGACTCACTGGAAACTCTGAGAGGTGGAAATGTTCAAATAGAGGGTAAATTGGAGATGTGCAACCAGGTTCTCCTTTAGGTAGAGGCCAGAAGCTAATTGTGCAAATGGCATGAAGCTGGTATCAGAAAAGAGACAGGAGGGTGGCTAGAGAGAATTTCATGAAACCAGAGGCTTGAAATGTTTTACTGGACAAAAACCATAGCATTACCTCCTCCTGTGGGATGAGAACAATGATTTATGAAGCTGAAGTCATTTCTTGTGATTGCGCTTTAGGGAGATTGGTTTCACATGATCTGTGAGCAACGCGCTGAAGAGCAACCCCACATGTTCTACGGAGACTTGGATCTGTCCTCTTCAGAGTATTCCTGAGCTCCGTGGAGGGGAGAAAAGCTATTGCTTTTGAAACCATGCAAACCTCCTCCCCCATCCAGTCATCCTCAGACTCATTAGGTGAATGTGGCTCCCTTATTTCTCTCTCCTTTTTAAAAGTATTACTACTTCTGCTGGGTAGGAGTAGAAGCTCATTGTAATTTCACAGCAGGATAGTAGCAAAGCTGAGATGAATTCCCCATGGATTTATGTGGGTCGTTCTCACCCACGATGACTTGTAGTGTTTCAGAGGTGCTTAGGCTGCTGTTTTTATTGCTGGTCACTAACTTTATTTTGGCATATGGCGGTTGGCGCCATGACACGAAGCGAACATTTTATACCTGAATTAAAGTGGATATTTGACAGTTTCTGTCAGAAAGTTCAGAGCAAAGAATTTGTGGGACAAGATTTATTGCATATTTTATATAGGACACATCTGTTTCTTTGCTTGCTTTGTTCCTTCCCTTAAAAAAATTTAAAGACGTTTCCTAAAGAAATATAACAACTGATGGGAAAAAAAGAATCCCAAGCAGAAGCAAAAACAGTCAAAAATTGTGTGTTTAGGAACTAAGTTGGAAAAACAACAAAAATCTTCTCATGGAGTGCAAGAGTGCTGATATTACTGACAACTATTTCATGGATAGTTCAACGCAATTTATATAATGAAGTTAAAAAATTAAATGCACAATCTACCATTCTCTTCATACTTGAAATGGGACTGGAGAGAATCATCTGCTTTTGATGTACTGCTGTCCCTAATGGGGTCTATATAACTACACCAGTGTGAAACCAGAAAAATGCAGATCTTTAAACATTTAACATTGATATGCCTAAAGATAAACGCAGACAGCTTCCAACCAAAATCTATCTACACAATGTGAAGGGAATATATAAACTTTATTCTCATTTTAAAACTTCTCCTTTTGTAGCAAGTGAACACCATTAACAGATATTCTGATTACATAAACACAGGATTCAACCTGGAATCTTGTATTAACAAAGTACTATTTCTTTTAACTACTAAGAGACAGCCTTTGATTTTGATACTTTTAAAATTGAAAACAAAACTTACACTTGTACAGATTTTTTAAAATTAAAAATTTAATTACTTTAGGTAGTTCACACATGCATTCTTCGTATAAAAATATTAAACTGTACAGATGAAATCTCATTTAATAGCTTATTGTCCTTCCCTTCCACCCATATTCTAGTTCTCTTCCAAGGACTTACTTAGTATTGTTCTGGTGGTACAATGCTTACACACTTGACAGTTTCAAACCCACCTAGGGGCTGGGGTCGGGGTGAGGGGGTAAAGACCTAGTGATCTGCTCCCATAAAGATTACAGCCGAGGAGACCCTATGGGGCAGTTATATAGGGTCGATGTGAGTCAAATTCAACTCAGTGGCACAAAACAACATCAGTTTGGGATATATCCATTCAGAACCACATCTACAACTGTCCTTGTGCATGTACAAGATTTCGCTAAAATAGAGATAAGTAAACTTGCTTGTATATCAGATATGTACAAGTTTTCATTTTAGCTGAGACTGTCAAATCATCCTTCACATTGATGTTACCATTTTATATACCTATATGTATGATGTATCAAACTTTAAAATTTTTGTAATTAATAGATTTTGATCTTATTCTTATAAAATTAATTTGTAGTGATACCTATACACAGATATATTATTGTTGTTATGTGCCATCGAGTTGGTACTGACTCATAGAGACCCTATGCACAACAGAATGAAACACTACCTGGTCCCTGGGCCATTGTCATGTTTGAGTCCATTGATGCTGCCACTTAGCCCATCCATCTCACTGGGGATGTCCCTCTTTTTCTCTGACCCTACACCTTGTTGTTGTTGTTGTTATGTGCCGGGGAGTCAGTGCTGACTCATAGTGACCCTGTACAGGGTTTCCAAGGCTATAAATCTTTACAGGAGCAGAAAGCCTCATCTTTCTCCCATGGAACAGCTGGTACTCGACGTAATATCCTTCTCCAGTGACTGGTCCCGCCTGATAATATGTCCGAAGTATGAGAGATGAACTTTGGCTATCCTGGCCTCCAAGGAGCACTCTGTCTGCACTTTTTCTAACAGATCTATTGGTTCTTTTGGTAGCTCATGGCATTTTCAATATTCTCCTCCAACAACATAACTCAAATGTAGCAATTCTTCTACAGTCTTCTTTATTCACTGTCCAGCTTTTGCATGCATATGAGGTTATTGAAATTACCATGGCTTGGGTCAGGCACACCTTAGTACTCAAGCTGACATCTTTGCTCGTCAACACTTTCAAAAGGTCTTGTGCAGCAGATTTGCCTAATGTAATACATCATTTGATTTCACGACTGCTGCTTCCATGAGTGTTGATGGTTCATCCTAGAAAAATGAAGTCTTTGAAAATTTTGATCTTTTCCCCATTGATAAGAATGTTGTTTATTGGTCCTGTGGTGAGGATTTTAGTTTTCTTTACACTGAGATGCAATCCATACCGAAGGCTGTGCTCTTTGATCTTCATCAGTAAGTATCCTAAGTCCTCTTCACTTTCAGCAAGTAAGGTTGTATCATCTGTATATCACAGGTTGTTAATGAGTCTTCCTCCAATCCTGATGCTATGTTTTTCTGTATATAATCCAGTTTCTTGGATTATTTGCTCAGCATACAGGTTGGATAAGTATGGTGAAAGAATACAACCCTGTTGCACACCTTTCCTAATTTTAAACCATTCAATGTTCCCTTGTTCTGTTCGAACAACTGTCTCCTGGCATAAGTACAGGATCCTCATGAGCACATTTAAGTGTTGCAGAACACTCATACTTTGCAATGTTGTCCAAAGCTTGTCATGATTCACACAATCGAAAGCCTTTAAGTAGTCAATAAAGCACAGGTAAACATCTTTCTGATATTCTCTGCTTTCAGCCAAGATCCATCTGATGACAGCAATGATATCTCTCATTCCATATCCTCTTCTGAATCCGGCTTGAACCTCTGGAAGCTCTCTGTCAATGCATAGTTGCAGCCATTTCTGCATTACCTTTAATACAACTTTACTCACATGGTATATCAACAATATTGTTCAATGATTTCTGCATTTTGTTAGGTCACCTCTCTTTGGAATGGGCACAAATTCAGATCTCTTCCAATCAGTTGGCCAGGTAGTTGTCTTCCAAATTTCTTGGCATAGATGAGTGAGTGTCTCCAGTGCAGCCTCACTTTGTTGAAATATTTCAATTTGTATCCCATCAGTTCCTGGTGCCTTGTTCTTTGGCAATTCCTTCAATGCTCCTTGGACTTATTCCTTCAGGATCATTGGCTCTTGATCACATGCTACCTCTTTAAATGGCTGAACATTGATCGTTTCCTTTTGTAACAGTAACTTTGTGTATTCCTTCCATCTTCTTTTGATGCTTTCTGCATCATTCAATAATTTGCCCAGAGAATCCTTCAATAATGCAGATATGTAGGCATACATACATATGTGAATAACATACACAGTTATTTGAATGGTCCACATCTTTGGTTATATGTTTCAAATACTCTCTCCATGATTTTGCTTGTCTATTCACTCTGCTTACAATGTATTTCAGAGTCCTGGTATGGCACTGCAGGATAATGTGCTAGACTGCAAGGACGGTTTGAACCTCAAGGTTGGTGGTTCAAACTCACCAGTCAGTCCTTGGAAACCATATACAGGGTTACTATGAGTCGGAACTGACTCGACAGCACTTTAACAACAATGCCTTTCATTTATGGATTTAATTTTGAAGCAATCAAATTAATAAACATTTTCTTTTGTGCTGTTTGCTTTTGGAATCATTTTCAAGAAGGTGTTCTCTACTCCTAAAATTACCAAATAACTATATGAGAGAGAAATCCCTTTAGCTTTAAATTCTATTTTTTCATAAACTTTTTGAAGTCCCCTTGTATTTTATTACAATACTGTCATATTTTTGCCTTTGTACTTTATTTTTTCACATTTAGATTATTAATCATTTTGAAATTATGAAGGCAAGAAATGTTTCTTAGACATTGGCTACCCAATGACTTAGACATTGGCTACCCAAAATTGGGGGAGGGGGCTACAAAGGCAAGAAGTGACTGGCTT
>NW_006408522.1:44485226-44508379 GCF_000296735.1 Chrysochloris asiatica
ACAACCAGGCACCATATCTCCTTTGTCTGGACTCAGGTTGAATGGCCCATTAGTTCACTAGACCACATGTTTTTCATTTTTCATCACTCTTTGTTCTGGACTAAGAGAGAGACCAACAGCTGCACCAAAGATGGCTGCTCTTCAACTTTTAAAACCTGAGTCACTACTCAGCAAATTAGGATATAGAACACTGACTTTCTGGACATGTTATGACAACTGACCTTGGTGTCCCCTGATACTATGGTCCTGAGCCCCCAGTAGCAATCATTCTTCACTTTTCTCTATTTAAATGCCATTTCTTTTTCCTTCACATCGAACTTTCAGTTGGCTGGGTAAAGTTGATCTATTCTTGTTCATTGTGATTATAGAAGTATTTGGAATTATCCTTACCATATTTATTTTACACTTTTATTTACTAACTACCACTCATCTGTCAGTTTGTCACAGTGTGGTGGCCGTGTGTTGCTGTGATGCTGGAAGCTATGACAATGCTGGAAGCTATGACACCAGTATTTTAAATACCAGCAGGGTACACCCATGGTGGACAGATTTTAGCTGAGCTTTCAGACTAAGCTACAAGGAATAAGGAGAGGTAGACTACTCACTGAAGACCTTATGAATTGCAGTGGAACACTGCACCAGAATACTGAATATTGAACAAGACGAATAGTACCAGGATATTATCAGATATACATGATGAGATCCTCAGGTTGGAAGGTACTCAAAATGTGATTGGGGAAGAACTGCTTCCTCAAAGTAGACTTGACCACATTGATATGAATTAAGTAAAGCTTTTGCGACCTTAATTTGCTTATGGGGCAGAACTCAAAATGAGGAGAAACAACTGTAAACACCCATTAATAATCAGAACTTGGAATGTGTGAAGTATGAACCTACGAAAATCAGAAATTGTCAAAAATGAAATGAAACATATAAAGACTGAAATCTAGGCATTAGTGAGCTGAAATGGACTGATATTGACCAATTTCAATCTGACAATCATATAGTTTACTAGGCTTGGAATGAAAAATTCAAGAGGAATGGCATGATATTCATCATCAAAAAGAACATTTCAAGATCTATCTTGAAGTATAATGCTGTCTGTGATTGGATAATAACCATATGAATATAAGGAAGACCATTAATACCACTATTATTCAAATGTACATGCCAACCAAGAAAGCCAATGATTATGAGATTGAATTCTACCAAGTTCTTTAGTCTGATACTGATCAAACATACAATCAAGATGTATTGATAATTAAATTGATGATTGGAATGTGAAGGATGGAAGCAAAGAAGAAGGATCAGCAATTGGAAAATATAGCTTTGGTGATAGAAATGATGTAGGAGATGGCATGACAGAAGTTTGAAAGATCAATGACTTTAATTGAAAAATACCTTTTTAAAACAAGATAAAAGATGACTATACACATGGGCCTCACTAGACAGAATTCACATAAATCAAATTGGTTACATCTGGGAGAAAAGACACTGGAAAGGCTCCACATCATCTGACAAAACAAGGTGAGGGCAGACTGTGGTACACACCATTAATCGCTCATAGGCAAGTTCACAAGTGCTAAAATATGACCTTGAACATATCCCACCTATATTTAGAGACCATCTCAAGAGCAGATTTGATGCATATGACACTAATGACTGAAGACCAGAAGAGTTGAGGGATGACATCAAGAACATCATACAGGAAGAAAGCAAAAGGTCATTAAGAAGACAAGAAAAGAGGAAAAAGACTGAAACTTGCTCTCCAGCACAGAGATGCTAAAGAAATAGAAGAAAAGAGG
The DNA here is from genome assembly GCF_000296735.1 of Chrysochloris asiatica. Classification (NCBI taxonomy): domain Eukaryota; kingdom Metazoa; phylum Chordata; class Mammalia; order Afrosoricida; family Chrysochloridae; genus Chrysochloris; species Chrysochloris asiatica. Next base: position 44,487,032 of record NW_006408522.1, read on the forward strand.
AAGTAAAAGAGCTCAACAGAAAATTTCAAAGGGCAGCTTCAGAAGACAAAAGTCAACTATTATAATGAAATGTGCAAAGGCCTTGGTTAGAAAACCTAAGGGAAGAACATGCTCAGCATTTCTCAAGCTGAAAGAGCTGAAGTAAAAACCCATTGAAAGCTTCTATTGGCAAAACGTTGAATGATGCAGAAAGCATCAAAAGAAGACGGAAGGAATATAGAGAGCCACTGTACCAAATAGAAATGAACAATGTTCAACCATTTCAAGAGATAGCATATGATCAAGAGCCAATGGTACTGAATGAAGATGTACAAGGTGCACTGAAGGCACTGGTAAAGAACAAGGGTCTGAGAATTGATGAAATAACAAATTAAAATCTTTCAACAAACTGAAGGCATTCACTCATCTAGGACAAGAAATTTGGAAGACAGCAAATTGGCCAGCTGTTTAGAAGCAATCCATATTTCTGTCCATTCCAAAACCAGGTGACACAACAGAATGTAGAAATTGTTGGACAGCATCATTAATATCACATGCAAGTAAAATTTTGCTAAAGCTAATTAAAAAGTGGCTGCAACAGTACATTGACAGGAAACTGCCTGTTCGAGCTGGATTCAGATAAGGACGTGGAATGAGGGTTATCACTGCTAATGTCAGATGGATCTTGGTTGAAAGCAGAGAACAACAGAAAGATATTTACCTGTGCTTTACTAAGCACAGGCTTTCGACTTTCATTATTTTATTTGTTTGTTTGTTTATTTATTTATTTCCACTACACTTTTTCAATCTGCACGCTGAACAAATAATCTGAAAAACTGGATTATACGAAGGAGAATGTGGCATCAGGATTGGAGAAGACTCATTAACAACCTGTGATATACAGATGATACAACCTTGCTTGCTGACAGTGAAGAGGACTTAAAATACTTAAATGATGAAGATGAAAGACCACAGTCTTCATTATGGGTTGCAGTTCAGTGTAATGAAAACAAAAATCCTCACCATTGGACCAATAAATAATATCATGATAAATGGAGAAAAGATTGAAATTGCCCAAGACTTCATTTTGCTTTTTCTACCATCAACACTCAGGGAAGTAGCAGTCAAGAAATCAAATGAGGTATTACATTAGGCAAATCTGCTGTACAAGACTTCTTTAAAGTGTTCAAGAGCAAAGATGTCCTCAGTTTGAGGACTAAGTTCAGTAGCTTCATATGCAAATGGAAGTTGGACAGTGAATAAGGAGGACCATAGTATAATTGATGCATTTGAGTTATGATATTAGAGAAGAATATTAAAAGTACCATGGACTGCTAGAAGAACAAACAAATCTGTGTTGGAAGAAGTACAGCCAAATGCTCCTGAGAAGCTAGGATGGCGAGACTTCAGCTCTCATACTTCAGATACATTATCAGGAAGGGGAGTCCCTGGAGAAGGACATCATGCTTGGTAAAGCAAAGAGTCAGCACAAAAGAGGAAGAGCCCTCAGTGAGATGGATTGTCACAGTAGTAGCAGCAATGGCTGAATCTTTAGAACAATTGTGACGATGGTGCAAGATTAGGCAGCGGTTTGTTCTGTTGTACACAAGGTCACTATAAGTTAGAGCAGACTTGATGACATCTGAAAACAACATTTAACTAGGCTTTTTAGCTATTTCCCTTTTCATTTTATTCCTGAAGTTTTGTTGGATTGCTTCATCAAAATTTTGTTTATTTTTCTTTAACTGGTTTGAAAATGATAACTTAGTTTCTTGGCTAGTGAATTCAAACCTCATAACACAAACATCTATGATTCTAAGAGTGTTCGAGAGTTAAGTACATTTCTGTACCCTTATCTTGAACATACCATGGCTACATTCCATTTTAATATCATCTCCAATTTTAATTCAAGATTAAAAAAAAAACAAACTTTTTATAATTAACATTTATATTTAATTTCTTTGCTCATTATTATGTTTTGTACTCCACAGTTTCCTGAATTCATTTTTATTCTTCAAGGAGTGCAAGCATAAGAGTGAATCTATAAATAGTAAATTATCTAAGACTCCTTCAGGTCTCAAAATAATTTACTTTCCTCGATAACTTTAATGACCGTTTGACTAATATAGAATCTAAGTTCAAAATTACTTTCTCTCAGCAATCTAAGTTTATTGCTCCATGGTTTTCTTCTAATCAGTGCTGCTGAAAATCTGCTGTGTAGCCCTCAGAATTTTTTTATATTCTTCACTCCTCAAAGTTCACTACAATAAGTTAAGGGCACATATATTTATATTGTACTATCCCGGTGAGAGCTTTCAGTAAAATATGCAATGTCTTTTTTTCATTTCTAGGTAGTAATATTGCATTATTTGAGTATTTATGTTTTTCTCTTGACTTTTATTAAAAAGGTATTGGACTTCCTAACCCATTTCCACATGACAGATTCTATACCCCCCATACTTGCCATCTATTTCACTCTTTATTTCTATTATAGAAGAATTCCTTGAGTTGATCTAGCCTTGAGGTCACTAATATGTCTTTTAACTGTATCTATTTTACCATTCCCACCAGCCGTCTGTCAGTAGATCACACTGTGGTAGCTTACATGTTTCTGTGATGCTGAAAGCTATACCATTAGTATTTCAAATACCAGTAGGGTCACCCATGGTTTTTAGAGCTTTCAGAGTAAGAAAGACTAGGAAGAAAGGCTTACTGATCGACTTCTGCAAATTAGCCAATGAAAACCTTATAAATTCAACAGAACATCATCTTTGTTTCTTTGCTTTGGACATACAATAAGGAGGGATCAATTATTAGAATATATACTATTTGGTGAAGCAGAGGGCCAGGGAGGGCAAGGGAGACTGTTAGTAAGATCAATTAGCATAAGAGCCACAACTATAAACTCTAACATGCTGGTGATTGTGAGGATCACATAAGACTGGGCAACATTTCTTTCTGTTATGGTCCCTATGTATGAGTCAGAATCAATTCAATGGCAGCCACTTATTAGTTACCTATCCATCTTACCAGTCAGTCCATCTACTGAACATTTATTTATTTATGATCTCTACTAGATTCTTTTTTAGGGAGGTAACAACCTCTTGTATTTTTCTAAAACATAAAACACTCATGTTCTGAAGACCTGTTCTGTCTATAGGTGTGTTTCTTCAGGTATAAATATATCTTTGTGTTGCATTTTTTTTTTTTTTTTAGCTTTCCTCAAATGTTTGTTGATTATGGGTAATAAAGCAAACCTTGTAGTTGAGTATACTCATTGAGTACAAGGGTATTATATTGTTGTTGTTGTTGTTAAGTGCTGTCAAGTTGGTCACGACTCATAGTGACCCTGTATAGGGTTTCTGAGAGTGGCTACTGAGCTTGAACTGCCAACCTTGAGGTTCAAACTGAACTTGCAGTCCAATGCATTAACCTACAGCGCCACACCGGGGTATTATGCTACAGTTCATATTCTAGCTGCTTGGGGTTGAGTAGGGGATGCTCAAAGTCAGGCAAGATACTACCTCATATCCTGAGATACCAGCACCCAAGACATTCCTGTGACTCACCTATTCAAGAGTTCCTCTCATGGTCTTGGCTCAGAGAAAAATATTTTACATTGTGTTTGTCTGCTCTAAGGTGTGGCCAAAGAGGTTGTACAGAATCAATTCATCAGGCTTTTACTGACAAGATTCATCACAAATCATTCAGGCCCTCTCTTGCATCCAGAATTTATTTTCTAAAAATAGTGATCATTCTTGGAGTAATCCTACCTGTTTAATAATATTCTCTTCCAAAGTAGTTGGTTGTCTTTCTTCATTCTTGTTTACATTATATATTTAGGGACACCTCACAGTTTCTGGTCCAAGAAGGCTTGTCCCTTTTTGATTCCGACATTTATGTATTGACACAAATATTTACTATTATTTATAAGGATCTAGAGCAAGGGGGCAAAGCTATAGTACATAATCTGTCAACTTGAAATAGAAGTTAACATTTGAAGTTTATGATATCTCTATATATTGAAAAAGCAGATTTTTAAAAAGAAAATGGCAACAAGCATGAATGAGAAGTTGTATAGTATGATAATGCAATTAATTAATTCTCTGAGGCTAAGCACTGGACTGCTAGCCACAAGATCAGTAGTTCAAACCCACCAACCACTCCTTGGAAACCCTGGTATGGGTCCCTATGAATCATAATCAACACAATGGCATGTAACAGCAGCAACATTCTTTCAAAAACCAGAATATGGGTTAACACACATATTATAGATCTTTTGTATATAAAAAAGTTATCTGTTAGAGCATCATGATTTCATTCACATCCCTTGTGAAGATGCTTTCACATATGTCTGTTGAAGTACAGGCAAGTCTATACGTGTAGCTTTTGGCACTACAGGAGAGTTCTGTTCTCCCTCTTCTGGATTAGCTCCAGTTTTTAGCTTTGCATGATCAAAAGTAGCTTGCTGATTGTTTTACTCATGTACAATAGACTGGATTGTTTCCAGTCCCTAGAACTCAAAAGTAAGGCAAAGTAAAATCACTTCTATGCTGAAAGCTAGCTAGTAAAATTAAATTCAGAATGCTTATATGACATGTATAAGACAATCCTCAGCTTGAATGTTAAAGTCAGATTTCTTGACTTACAATTTACATAGAATAAAACCCATCCATTTAAAGAATCCAATATATGAGTTTTGATACGTGTGTACAGTGATGTAATCAACATCACAATCAAGATAAAGACTTTCTTCACCTCAAAACATTCCCTGGTGTTCCCTTACAGTGTATCTCCTTTCCTTGTATTGTCCCTGCCCTGATACACTTTATGCCATATATTCTTCTTCTTTTGGAGTCTCCTATGAGACCATATACCACAGACAGTCTTTTATCTTTGTCTCGACACAAAATTAGCATAAAAGTTTTTGAGATTAATCATGTTGTTGCATCTATCAGTATACTTTATTTCTTTATTGTTGAGGAATATTCCCCTTGTATGGTTAGGCAACAAATTTTTTATGAACTCACTAGGCTGCTGTTAATTTTGGCTGTATTAAATTTTTGTCTATTATGAATAAAGCTGTAATAGACATGAGTACACAGTCTATGCAGATAATGTTTTCTATTGTCCTGGGTAAAAGACCAGTGAGAATGCTGGATCATATGGTAAGTGTATTAAAGTAGCTGTACCACCATGCATAGAGTCCTGGTGTGGCACTGTAGGTTACTATGCCAGACTGCAAAGCTGTCTGAACTGCAAGGTTGGTGGTTCAAGCTCACCAGCTGCTCATCAGAAGCCTTATACAGGGTCGCTATGGGTCAGAACCAACTCGACCACACTTAACAACAACCACCACCACCATGCTTACACTTCAGGTAAGAGTTGATGCTGTTTTTTTGCATATAGATGTTTAGCTGTTCTAACACATTTACTAAATACAATTTCTTAATCTGGTGTGGCACTGCAGGATAATGCACTGGACTGTAAGGTCAGTTTGAATCACAAGGTTAGAAGTTCAAACCTCACCAGCTACTCCTCAGAAACCTAGAAAGCATTGCTATTAGTTGGAACCAACTTGACAACGCTTAAAAAAAAAATTTTTTTTAAATTGTATTTGCCTTGGTACCTTATCAAAAATCAACTGAACACATGTGGGGTCAGTTGTACAGTCAATAGAATCCGTATTCAATTCCACTGATCTATCCTATACCAATACCACACTGTCTTGATTACCTTTATAACAGTGGTTCTCATTTTGGTTATTTGAGAATAAGTGGAGGCATTTTTGGCTGTTAAAGCTTGTGGGGTGGGATGTTACAGGTATCTAGTAGGTAAGGACAGTGAATGTTGCTAAACATCCTTGAACGCCCAAGACAACACACTGGAACAAAGAATCACACAGTCCAAAATCTTAGTAGTGCCAAAGTTGAGAAACTGTTCTACACAGTGAATTTTGAAATCAGGAAATATGATTATTCTAATTTTGTTTTTATTTCTCAAAATTCTTTTTGCTATTCTAGATCCTAATTTGTATTTTTACATTAAATTTCAGATATAGTTTGAATTTTCTATGAAATTTTGAGTTTCTACAAAAAAGTCTGCTGAGATTTGTACTGGAATTGTATGGAGTCTACAGATCAATCTGGGGAGAAATGATATCTTATCAGCGTTGAATCCACAAAGTGATATGTCTCTTCATGATTTAAGTTCTCTTTAATTTCTCTCAGGGATACTTTATAGTTTTCAGTATACAATCCTTATATCATTTGTTAAATTTATCCTTAATTATTTCACATATTTTATTGCCATTATAAAAGGTATTTGGGCTTCTGGTGTGGCACTGTGTTCAAACCCACCAGCTGCTCATATATAGGGTTGCTATGAGTCGAAACCAACTTGATGGCACTTAACAACAACAACTTAAAAAGCATTTAACAATTCAATTTCTCAGTGTACATTGCTAATATAAAAACACACAATATTTAAAAAATATATGTTGATGTTAAGTGCCCTTGAGTTGCTTCCAACTTATAGTGACCCTGTATAGGGTTTTCAAGGAGCAGCTGGTGGCTTTGCACTGCTGACTTTGTGATTAGCAGCCCAAGCCTTTGCCCACTATGCTACCAGAGCTTTGCTCCTGCTACTTTATCAAACTCATTTTGAGTCTATTTTTTTTTTTCTTTCCTAAAAGGCACCAAGAATTTAACTTGTTCAAGTTATTTTTTAAAATAGTTGCTTCAGAATTGAATTATATCACTGCCCCTGAGCAGCTGTGTGTGTTTGTTGTTATTGTTAATGTTGGGGTTACGGTAATATCTCAGAATTGGTGGCCAACAAGTTTGAGGCTTGCACCAAAAGGGTTTTAGACTAGAAATTTAACTTCACTCAACCTCACAAAATACCAAAAAGTCTATCTCTGTCTCTGAAGATGGAGAAAACTCCCTGAAGGCTTAAAATTCTAAACATCTGATGAAATTTCAAAACTCAAAGTTTAAAATTTCTTGCTCCTTAGATCCAATGATGTTAAGATTGATCGTGCATGCTTGCAGCTTTAACAAAACATTATTATTGTTGTAAAAATACAGTTAATATAACATTTGCCAATTCAACATTTTTCACTTAAAATTCAGAGACACCAATTACATCAATCATGTTGTGCAACCATCACCAACATCTAGTGCCAAATTTTCCATCACTATGAACAGAAACTCACTGCTTCCTAAACAATGAATTTTAGAAACCAAGTAAAAGTCCAAAGTAGCGATCTTATTATTATCATCTTCAGCAATGATGTGGCGATGTAAATGATCACAATTAACCATTGAAAGAACAACATCTATTTAAGAAGAGTTAGATGCCCCTGAAACAGACTATTTCAACTCACAATGGTGGCCCAATCACCCAGATGGTACGAAATGCGTTATGGATAACTTGCATATTCAAAAAAATATTCTGCACAGAATGGGCTTCTCTGTACTTAATAGGGAGAAATCATAGGAGCTGGAGCTGTAACATCCTACAGCCAAAATAGTGGAAGGCCATGTTGGAGCGATCGGCCCCTTCCAGAGCCATATGTTTGCTTTTTACAGTTCCATAAAATGGCATCTGTGAGTAAACAAGATTTCACTGAAATGCTAGAAGCCACACACAGTTTGAATGAAGGTTGAGGATGGCAGTAAATGCGACCACCAATAGCACCATATTCTGGATTTTGAGGATAGGGTGAGGATGGTCATTTTACTAATTGCATTATCAAATAAATATAATAGTTTGAAAGGGGGCATGTTTCATTTCTTTCATGCCATGAAATGCAAGTCTATGAGGGAAGGACCTGAAGTCCAGCTGTAATCTTCAAAGATTCTGATCCTTATGTACATTCCTTAGTTCCAACATGTCATACATATGATGGCAAAATTTGGTAAGTTACATAAAAATTTAACAATTGGTTGAATGCATTTTCTCTGTTATTTTGTGCACTGCAATAGCCTTACTAAACAGTCTCCTGTTTAGGAGGAGTTCTCCCTGGTAGGTTATGAGATCTTGTGTCTCTTACCTTTGCTTAGTAGACTATCTGATACATTGCAGGCCATGCATTAATATGAATGGTTAACCTCGGGTCCTCTGTCACCTGTTTTCAAATTGTATTAGATCTGGCATACAAAATCAGCTTGGGAAACGTTGGGTAGAGTTAGTCTCAAGAGCTTAAAAACAAATAAACAAACAAACAAACAAAAAAACGCTAGAAATCAGAGGCCAAGCAAATCATGGATAATGTCTGTTTAGGAAACAAAACGTAAATGAGAATAGTAACTAAAAATAACTCCAAGAAAGACTCAAGGGAGTTGATCTTCACTCTGGAAGTCTGACTAGATCACTAATAGCAGAGTGGTCCCTGGAGACAGGACATCTTCTAGGGCATCACTTTCCTCCTATGTAAGAGAGATAGATGGCTGCTTCTTACACAAGGGAAGTGAAGGACAAATGAAGGGGTATGAACCAAGTGCTCTGCAGGCAACTGAAGAAAAAAAATTTTTATGGAGTATGAAACATTCCATGAGCCCTGCCTACTGCCACCCGAGAGGCTCTATCCAACGGTGAAGGTGTTGAAAAGGTAAAAGTTTAATTCCCTGTGGGAAAATGTTTCCCTAAAATTAAAAAAAAATAGAAAAGAAGGAAGAAAGAATAGTTTATTCCTTTAATGGGATAATCTATATGATCAATAACTCACTGCCATCAAGCTGATTCCAACCCATAATGACCCTATAGAGGGTTTCCAAAGTTGTAAGTCTTTGGTGGTGGTTGTGTGCCATGGAGTCGGTTCTGATTCATAACAACCCTATTGTACAGGGTTTCTGAGGCTGTAAATCTCTACAGGAGCATATAACCTCACCTTTCTCCCATGGAACAGCTGGTAGTTTTGAAGTGCTGATGTTGAGGTTAGCAGCCCAATTTGTAACCGCAGAAAGCCTCATCTTTCTCCCATGGAAAGGCCGGTGGGTGTGAACTCCGGATCTTACAGTTAGCAGTCCAGTACTTATCCTACAGTAGCGTCAGGTCTCTTGTGCTGTTATTAACTTCCGTTGAATTCCGTTGTTGTTAAGTTCAGTTCTGACTCATAGCAGCTCTGTGTAGATTTCCAAGGCTGTAAGTCTTTGTGGGAGCAAAAATTCTCATCTTTCTCCCATAGAGTGGCTGGTGGACTGTAATCACCAACCTTGTGGCTCACAGTTCAGGGCTTATTCTCTACAGCCACCACATACCCAGGGCTACTCTTGTTGTTGTTGTTAAGTGCCGTTGAGTCAGTTCCAACACATAGAAATTTTGTATAGGGTTTCCAAGGAGCAGCTGGTGAGTTTGAATCACAGACCTTGCATTATCCTACAGTAGCATACCAGGGCTACTACAGTGGCTAACAATAAGTGAGGAAGAGAAGAAATGAGGGAGAAAGGAAACAGATCAAAAGGGGTGTGTTCAGAAACTGATATAGTCAATGCCATCATCTCAAACTCAGAAAGATTTAGTGCAAAGAGAACATCAGAATCAAAGGATACCAGGGAAGCATAGACCAATTTAAGGAAAAAGGCAGGGAGGTAGTAACAGAAACAAGGATAGGGTCCCTTATCATTCTTCCTAGATCCAATTTTGAATACAGACTTCTTGATTCTTAACTCTAATGACCTGTCCCATTTATAATGCATGAACAAGACCCAAGAGACACACACTTTACATTAGGAAAGTAAGCAATACATACAGCACAGTTTAATTTAAAAGTCCCAGATAGTCTCTAGACAGCAAAAAGCTGTGGAAATACAATTGTGTAGGCCTTCTCCCCTTTTTTTTTTTTTTTTTTAAAGTAATGCCTCTTTCTAAAGTTCCTTATTCTTATCTTCAACAAATTTCTAAATAATCAAGTTCAGAGTATAAACTTCTACCTATAATCAATACCTTCACCCTGTCCTGAAACCAAATAAAATGAAAAGAGAGGCTGAAGGGATGGCATTTCCCTCAGGCCTATTGCCATGCCTCCATTAGGTTCTGGCTTTGTGTTTATTTTTATAACTCTCTTGGGAATTGATGGTGTGGGGCAGAGTCTTATTTTCAAAGTTCGTTTTACTGACTTTAAAGATATGGCCTCTAAACCATATCTTTCCTACAAGAAAGATGGAGAGCTATAGTCCAAGCAGCCTCACTGTCCATCTATGGTGCAAGGAGAACTCCAGACCTCATGCATTTAAGAGCTGAAACTACCACTTATGAGCAGCATTATGAGTCCTAACAGTATGACTGTGGGCTGAGTTTGAAGCATTAAGGCCTAGCTCTTCATCTTTATCTAACTTTACATTCTCATCACTTTCATGCATGGATTATCACTGTTGGCGTGATTTAAACAGGGGGGAAAACCTTGAGGAATCATGTTCTTCTAGATGAAGAACACAGTATAAGAAAGTATAACTAGTTTTGACACTTGCACCACTTTATAACAAAAGATTTCTAGTCATTGTACGCTATTGTCTTGTATCTCTTTCGAAGGTTCCAACGAAGAGAAGAGGGCATTGAGATAACTGGCTGTCTTTCACAGTGGAGTTTCAGAGCACTATGACTAACCTCAGTATGCACTGCTTCTCAGTGTAAAGAAAACAAAAATCTTCACCACTGGACCAACAAACAACATTCTTATCAACGGAGAAAAGATTGAAGTTGTCAAGGACTTCATTCTTCTTGGATCAACTATCAACACTCACGGAAGCAGCAGTCAAGAGATCAAACAACGTATTGCATTAGGCGAATCTGCTGCACAAGACCTTTTTAAAGTGTAAGAGCGGAGATGTCAGCTTGAGGACTAAGGTGTGCCTGACCAAAGCCATGGTGTTTCCAATAACCTTATATTCATGCAAAAGCTGGACAGTGAATAAGGAAGACCGTAGAATTGATGCCTTTGAGTTATGGTTTTGGAGGAGAAAACTGAAAGTGCCATGGGCTACCAACAGAATCAATAGATCCGTTTTGGAAGAAGTGCAGCCAGAGGGCTCCTAGGAGGCCAATATGGCCAAACTTCATCTCTCATACTTCGGACATACTGTCAGGAGGGAGCAGTCACTGAAGAAGGATATCATGTTTGGTAAGGTGGAGGGAGAAAAAGAGAAGACCCCAATGAGATGGATTGGCCAAGTGGCAGCATCGATGGACTCAAGCATGGCAACAATAGTGAGGTTGGCCCAGGATCGGGCAGTGTTTCGTTCTGCTGTGCATAAGGTCACTATGGGTCAGTACCAACTTGATGGCACCTAACAACAACAACAACTAACTTAAGAAAACAAAGACAAAAGGGTAAGGACAAAGGAAAACATGTTTTATTCAAGCCACAGAATAATCTATAGTGGGTAAAAATATTCAGATCCATATGTATCAATATGGATAAATTTGATAAAAAAACAAAAACAATTCTGAGCTAAAAAGCAACATACAGAATGAGGCAGAGCCAGAAAATCCATCCTTTGTATTATACTTTTACTGATTTCCTTGAGAAAGCCCAGACTTCTTATTTTCCCTTTGGTAAATTTTGAAGTCATCTAAAATCCAATTTTCTAAATTAATGAGCTTTTTAAATTTTTATTTGTTATAAAAGTGATTTCTTAACTTTTTATCATTTAGAATAGTCTTTCATAAGTAGATTCTCATTATAGTGAAAGAAATTTTCATGGATACAAGGTCTAGCAGTTTTGTCTGCATAGGACTCATTGTATTCTGTAGAGGGCAATTCAAAGAAGAGACTGCCATTTGTTCTGAGAATAAAATTATATATACATATAGTCAAAATATTGTTAAAACTCTCAGATTAAAGGAGAGATTTAGGTCTAGCATTTGGTTCAGGATCCCTGATAATCAAAACATGACTTCTCAGTAACTTAATAAAATTATGGGTGAAAGAAAACATGCTCTCTGAGCACTGGGAATATTGACACAACAAAGGGACCCTTTAGTAGTTTCAATGTCTTTTGTTGAAGGATTTCAGAATTCCTCCAGATGCCACCTTTTCCAGTGCACAGACAGCCAGGTAGGAAAAACGCAGCATTTCTAGGCAGGCGAACTTCTTTTTCTTCTGGCACCTTTATACATGTGCTCCACATCACATGCTTTGTCATTCCTGGAGGAAAGACCCAGATGAATGGGAAACATGCTAGTGTTCCTTTCTTGTAGCAATAGCTGGCCACTTGCTGCAAATTCAAAACATAGTTTGCAAGAACACACAAATAGAACAATAAAACTCCAGCTGATGTGGACAAAAACCTCCGTCTCTGCTTCCCAAGGTCTACTATATCTTAATATAACTAGCCAGACATTCAGTTACTAAGATTTGTTATGCAATGCTGAATTGAGGACTGGAGAACAATTTGTGAGATTAATCTGATTGCACTTCCCACAAAGTTAAAAATGAACACTTGCAAAACTTTTGTAAACTCTGTGGTTCTTCAGAAGTGATCAAGCAGGAGCACTTGGCAAGACATCTACTGATCAGCTGTTAGGGTCCTGCTGTGGCACTGTAGGATAAGCGCTGGACTGCTACCCACGAGGTTGACAGTTCAATTCACCAGGTACAACTTGGAAACCCTATTCAGGGTGTCAATGAGTTGGAACTGACTTGGAGACACTTAACAGCAACATTATTTAGTTGGCGAATAATGTAGGCACCGCTGCAAAGGAGTGGGGGATTGTTTTGTCGAAATGAAAACTTTCCTCCAACTTTTACTTTAATAAATATTAAAGGTCTCCATACATGGCTGTTGGGATAGAATGGTGAGAATCCACTTTGCAGCCCACGCCTTCCGTTCAGTTTCCTGGGATTGGTTCTCTGTACCCATGAGCTGAAAGCACATGGATGCCTTCACATTCCAAGACACTTTATTTGGTGTCATTGTGGACTGAGGCTATTGTCTCAACTTACGAAAGCAATAACGATTTTCAGAGTCCTGCCAATCCATGTAAATCATGCTTTCAACAGTCCACGAATGATGAAAATAGCTACAAATGCCACAAACTGTTTTAAAGATTAAAGTTTTTTTTTCTGTTGCTGGCAAATAAGACCATGTTCTACATCTAAATACAAGTCTTCAGGTCTGAGACCTCAGTGATGGGGAAAAGAGGAGATTTAGACAAGTACCCTCATAGAAAAGAGTGTGGGGGCACATTTCTCCTATGTGACAAAATTAGGAGGTGCTGAATCCAAATTCCACACTTTTGTGGAGACCTTATGCAGATGAAGGAAAAAATGACCAAATAAGGATTCGATTTTCTCTGTGACTCACTGTGATGTTTCATTTTTGAAAGCTACTGGACAAGTGAAGGAAAGTCTTTATTTCATTGGGCAATAATACGACATCCTGCATTCAGGCTATCCAAAACTGTGGAAAGGTAGAAGGCCAAAGACTGTTCCCAAATTATTAGACATGAACTATGTAGCAAATGATGAGATACGAAAATCTCAAAACCCTTGCTTCCAAGGAACCCTGGCAGCATAGTGGGCTACAAGTACATCAGCAGTTCAAGTCTACCATCACTTCAAGGGATAAGGATGAGGCTTTCTGCCCCCATAAAGATGTACAAATCTCAGAAACCCTATACGTATATGATCGATATGAGTCGGCACTGAAATGATGGCCCACAACCACCACCACCAATCCTTGTAGCTGACTAGACCATTAAAATGAAAAATACAAACTTACTGCAATCGAGTAGATTCTGACTCACAGAGACCTACATTTTTGGAAGGAACCTTGAAACCTTTAAGGTTTCCAAGTAAATCTCTGCAGGGACAAATGAGGTTTGCAATGGTGACCATGCTGTTAGCAGCCCAATCCCTAATCCTTAGCAGCACTTAGGCCTTATACACGACAATTAGGTAAACACACAGTTTTGAATATCACTCTAGCTGTGCAATCTCTGTAGGGTACAGTCATTCCTGACTCACTGTCTTCCATTTTCCATTAGTTGGGTCCCCCACCATCACCACACCCCAACCCCCACTTTCCTTCCAGGTCACATGTTTGGCCTTGTTATGTTGGAAAGATAGTGGTAGGAATAGTTTGATCTTTCTTTATAAATCCTGTTTTTATCGCAAGGTGATTTTTTTTTCTTTTTTAATGTGATTAAGAACTGGGATGTACATTTAAACACCTTATTTGTGTGATCTCTCTCACTTACTCAACTACTATTCTAGTCTGTTGTTGTTTTGACTCACAGTGACCCTATATAGGGTTTCCAAAGAATGGCTGGTGGATTTGAACCACTGACATTGTGGTTAGTAGTCCAGTGCTTATCCTACAGTGCCACACCAGGACTCTAAGTCACCAACTACCACTCTAGTCTAAGCCAGCCACCCCAAATCCCACGCTGAATTCTTAATTTGTTCTCCTTGGAGCCCTCTTTGAGATCAAATAGATCTAGCCTGTCTGAGTTTAATTTCCTCATTTGTAAAATGGGAAATAATACGTGTGCTTTCCTCCAGAAGCTTCCATGAGAAATAATATTTGATATCAAATGTGACACTGTGGGTTAATGTGCTGGATTGCAAAGTCAGTTTGACGGTTAAGATCGGCGGTTCATCAGTTACTCCTCAGAAATCCTATACAGGGTCTCTATGAGTCCGAACTGACTGACTTGACAGCACTTAACAACAACAATAACTACAACAACACTACCTTTATTATTCTTAAGACTAAAATATAAATATTATAAGAGCTTAGAAATTTCTATAGAGGAACTGAGACTTAAGGGCAGTTTTGAAGGACCTGTGTACCATGACTAGAAGGAGACTAGAGCCTGTTTCCCAAGGAGTCACATGAGCAAGGGCCTAGGCAAGATTGGAGGCAAGAGTGGCAAGGTGGTGTGAGAATGTGTGTGAATTTGTGTGTGCAGGTATGTATGTGTGTATGTGCACTTGTGCGGTGTTGTAGGGATCAGGGAGGCAATAATGAGACTCACTACACTGTAGAAAAAGAATCTTTTCTAGGAGCAGTAAGCTTGAAAAAGCAGAACAGGGGCCAGAAACATTATTTTGTAGTATGATGCAAATAAATCACTCATGCAACTATTATCAAAGAATGCAGCATTCTTTTTCTTTCTTTCTCTTTTTAAACTACTGATTTTTTCTGACGGTAAGGAGTGAGGGTAGGGGACAGGGTAGGGTAGGGATGCTTGTTGTCAGTAAGCAAAATCTTCTGGTGAAGAAGTATTCTGGATATAATTTATAAGGAAAGTACAACGGTCTCCAAAGTGGAATACAAACTGGTATTAGGGATATTTCCGTGTATCTGCCTACAAATGGATGCTTTCAGTCTATGATCAATTTGAATTTGTACAACTTTTTAAAGCATTACTTTTTCATGAGGGGTTTTGAGCTCATGAAAGCGTCTCTGTTTCATAGGTCAGCACCAACATAACAATACTGTGACCATTTATGATTTAAAACACAAACTCAGCCTTTGCATGTTTTTAAAAGTCATCCCTGTAACTATGGGTTTAAAAATAGCTATACCCCAAAGAGTTTATTTCTAACATCTGACATGATTGCATTTTGCAATGATTTGTTATGTAAATAATAGTAGCAGAGGAGAAATATGAAAAAAAAAAATATGCCCCTTCTCAAAGACTGATGGATTTAATGTTTTTGTCAACTCTGAAATCCAAATATGGGGGTTGTTTTCCTGTTTATGGTCTATAATGTTAAATACTAGATGCCTCTGTCAGCTTTTCTTCTGACATCGCAGCAATTTGCAAAGGAACTGTTGTTTGTCTATGACTTTCTTGACGTTTCTTCACAGAAAACAAACTGGCTTGTTTGGAGAGGGGCTTCAGTACAGTGGTTGTGGAGAAGATGTTGGGAATGTTTTCAAAGCAAAGAGGAAAGCTTTTTGAGATGGCGACACCAGTCCTCTAAAATCACGGTAATTCAACGTTGGATGACATGTAAATTGTTTGCTGTAACTCTCAGCTTTGATTCAAGGTTACCTGAAGGTTATTCGTTGTGGTTTTGCTGTGAAAGATGGGATGCAAGGCAAATCTTCCATTCTTAGATTGACCGCTAAGTGAGAAAAGAAGACTTTTTTGCTCAAACTCTTTCTTACGGCAAAAATGTTATCTTCCCCTTTTCCACTTATTCGTCCCCCTTACTGCTTCCTTCTCTCCCTCTCTTCTTCCCTCTTCCTCTTTTACTTCCCTCCGCCTCCCTCTCAAGACTTCCTCTGCACCCCATTATTAAGAAATAGTGTGTACTGGGTAAAAGTGATGGTGTGGCACTGTGGGTTAATGTGTCAGACTGCAAAACCATTTGAACTGCAAGGTCGGTGGTTCAAGCTCACCAGCTGCTCCTCGGAAACCCTATACAGGGTCACTGTGGGTTGGAACCGACTCAATGGTACTTCACAACAACAACAACTGGTTAAAAATGTGGTTCCTCTAATGATTGCTACCACTTTTAGATCAAACCTCATCTATAACGCCTCTCTTACATGATGAGTAGGAAAGACAAGAGAAAAAAATTATTTTTGTGTTCAGTTAGTGTACCAGGTAAGGAGAAAAGGGTTTGGGTCACAGGAATGACATGGGGCTAATTCCTATTGATAAGGGAGAACACCCACAGAAAGTCAACTAATATCAAAACAGTACGGAAACCCAAGGGCAAAGGAAATTAGCCTTCTGACCCAGGTGGATCCCCTAAGCCCTGAAATTAGGCCATGGCAGAGATGGAACATTTCTCAGGGAATGGTTTGCCACCCACATCACTGACCTGAAAGTGTAATGAAGTTTCCTTTATGATTACAGTTGGGTTAAAGGGATTAACAAATCTGAATATTTCTCTGAAACCTGAGGTGATATCTGAGCATCTCTTTACTGAAGGTCTCCAGAAAAGCAGTGTAAAGTGATATTTTCATATTTCTCAATGAATCAACTGTTCTTCCCCTTTTGTTTTACTTTCATCAGCTAAGCTTAGGTTTTAAACATATTAAAGACATTGCTCAAGATGATCTCTGGATCCCAGAGGGAAAATGACTTTAATTATGAACTTCGTTACTCCACTCTCACTTCTTAGGGTCCTTAATGAGGTCAAATTTTTTAATATAAGGCAGATACTTCTAACACTACAGTAGATATTGAGAGTGATGCTGTTGTTAGGTGTCATTGAGTCGGTACCGACTCATAGTGACCTTATGTGCAACAGAACGAAACACTGCCCGATCCTGGGCCAACCTCTCAATTGTTGCCACACTTGAGCCCATTGATGCTGCCACTTTGCCAACCCATCTCCTTGGGGGTCTTCCTCTCTTTCTCTGACCCTCCACCTTACCAAACATGACATACCTCTCCAGCGACTGGTCCTTCCTAACAATAGGTCCAAAGTATGAGAGATGAAGTCGTTTGTAATCTCATCCTGGTGTGGCACTATAGGATAAGCATTGGACAGAAAGGTTGGTTTGAACTGAAAGGTTGACAGTTCAAACTCACCAGCCACTTCTCAGAAATGCTACACAGGGTTGCTATGAGTTATAAACAACTCGACACCACTTAGCAACAATAACCCTGACCCCTTGCCATTTTTTCTCTTCTGGTTACCTGAGCCCTGACCTGAGCATGCATATTTTGTCATACTCTGATGAAAATGAATCTAAACTCTCGTATTGTGAACTCCCTCTTCTTAAGCCTCTGCTTTTCCTTCACCGGAATTAGAGAAAAAATATTTATGCAATATCAACCATGATTTTGAGTCCAGCTCAGGATCCTCTGTCCCATGGCGAACAACCTGATGAAGCTGCTTAACTCATTATAAGCAATTCCAACTTCCCTCATGGCTTCTGGGACAGATCTGGACTCTTTCAGGTTTTGAAAGTAGCAAACTGAAGTAAGCCCTTAATTGTATGTAGACATATATCTCATCATACATCAGGTCTGTTCCTTCATCCTTTTTGTTCAAGCTGCCTCAAGGAGGAACAAATGTACGTGGCAAACAAACAGAAATCAAAACTCCACATCAGGACTACAATGATTTCCCATAAACAAGGAAACTCAATTATCATTCTCAAAGCTCATCTTATGGAGTCCTGGTATGGCGCTGCAGGATAATGCGCTGGTCAGTTTGAATCACAAGGTCGCAGTTCAAACTCACCAGCCATTCCTTGGAAACCCTGTACAGGGTTGTTATGGGTCGGAACCGACTCAATGGCATATAACAACAACAATAACAACAAGACGCTCATCTTATCTGAGTCTTCCCTTTCCTCCAACATAAGGCTGAAATTCATCTACCTGTTGGTCTTTTTTAACTCTTGTTCTACCAGTATTATTTTCTGTCATTTTGTTTTTTTCAAATGAAAGAAGCACCATTAGGAAATGAGCACATAAAAGTAATCTAGATAGCATCTGTCTCCAAAAAACTTACACTTTTTTTTTTCTATTTCTAGTGATTCTGTAAATGGAACCACTGGTCAGAGGAGGGCCCTATTTATTGCTGATTGCCTTTGTTAATTTCACAACAGGCGTTTCTTAGTCACTGTATAGAGAAGTCTGAGGCTTTTACTCACTTAAACCTTTATGATACCAAAAATGTCCAAAGCCTTGTCACAGACAAAACTGCCATCAAGTTGGCAATGTGTCTTTTGCACACTTGGAAGGGAAAGGCATTACCTTCATTACAATTTGTTAATTTGACTTTAGTAGGGATTGTTTGGAAGTAGAACAGCGTTTAGAAATTCTGACTTCTACTTAAAAGTCTACACTGCTAACAAGTCCATAGGGAAGGACTGGAGGAGAGGGTGGGGGTGTATGGGTGCCACCCAATCTTCCTGGAATCTAATGTTAGGGTCTGACCACATAATCACAGAGACTTACTGGCAGGGATTAGGAAATCATTCAGATAAAATGAAAAGTAACTGGTTTTAAATCAAAGGCATCCATTAATTAAGTTCACTATTAGTTTTTAAATCAACCTTGAAAAATAAAATTATTTTCCTCTTCCAAACTGAAAGGTCACCTGCCTTCCTGGCTCAGACCACCACCCAGGTTTCTCCCACTGAAAGTGGGAAAAGTATTGGATATCCTACAAGGAAGTCTAGTTGGATGTTCTTATTATTCCAGTATCCAAACTAAACACACTTGTAGATGCGGGCACATTTGTTTTTTGATGTGGTCTAAGATGCATCCTCAAGAAATGTGGCAGTTCTCTCATCATTAACTACGATCTGCATGCTGTGATGGTTAGCAATGGTTCTATTTTCAAACAGATGCTATAAACACTTCTATGGGAATCCTATTTCAATCTCCATGAATTTATAACTTCTTAAGTGCAACCTTGGGGTTCAGATAACCTTGGGGAACAGAGGAGGATTCCCAGTGGTAAATGTCCGTCTGGCATAAAAGGAAGGAAAAAAAATGGAGCTTGCAGATTCAAAGAAACAAGAAAGGTTCATGTCTTTCACAGCTTTCTACATTTGTACTTGATGGATACTACAATGTCTCCCTCATTTGGTCAAGAGCAAGATGATAAAACCATTTTTAAAATATATGTCTCCCTTGGTTTCTATATTGTACACTTAATAAGAAAGTCTCAAGATTTTATTTACCTCAGCAGTTCTTTTGACAAGGTAAAAGGGCTTCACCTTAGTAACATGAGAAATAACAGTAAGAACAGAGCTAGCCCTGCTGTGATCGGGTGTTGTGGAAAGAGTGATGGAAATGCTAGCTAGAGCTGATGATCATACCACACCACTATGTCCACAACACTGCTGCTGTATAGGATTTCTAAAGAGGAGCTGGTGGGTTTGAAATGCCAACCTTGTGGTTAGCACTCCAGTGCTTACCCTACAGTGCCACAGATTATAATTCAGGTTTAGGAATGCTCAGGATACAGGGATTTTTTTGGCTCAGGGCAGCCTCGTCTCAGCCAGGCCTACATGCATATCTCTCTGATCCTCAGCTTTCAGCCACCATCTACACTGTTTGGGCAGGTATTACAATATTCTGGTAGCTCTACTGACACAGTGTCCAGAGACAAAATTCCTGCCGAAGGCACTCAGCTGTCTCACTCAGTGGGTCGGGGTCCATTGCCCAGCTTGTGCTGCCTCTGGGTTCTGCTTATCTGCTTCTCACTGATTCTGTCTCCTGTGTCACAGTTCTGTTTCCTGGATTGAGGAGGCTCTGTGCACAGATCTTGACCCAAAGGATATGTTCTTCTGCTGGCTTTTCTGTCTTGATGGTAGTGAAATCCCCTCTTCCCACCTGAGGGCTTCAGAAAGTTTATGGAAAAATTCCATTATCTTTTAATCACATTTTTCCACAAATGTTTTGCAGCCCCACTTGTATTCTAAGTATGCCGCAGGCTGAAATCTCACCAAGATCTGCTCATCTTCTTGTATATGCTTTTTCTATTAAAGGTATTCTATCCTTTCAGCCACTCAAGTGCTAAGTCTCACTGTCATTATACACTCCCATTCTCTCACCTACAACTAGATCTATTCAGCAAATAATTAGTGAGCACCTATTATATCACATGTACTGGGGATATAGCAGTGAACAAAATTAACATAGTCTCTGTCTTTATAGAATTTATATTCGATCTGCAACAAGACCCTGGAATCCTGGTGTGGCGCTGTGGCTTAATGTGCCAGACTGCATAGCCATTTGAACTGCAAGGTCAGCAGTTCAAGCTCACCAGTTGCTCCTCAGACATCCAATAAAGGGTAGCTATGGGTCGGAACCGACTCAACAGCACTTCACAACAACAATCTAGACTGTTGATTTGCCCTCTGGAATGTCACCTATATTTAACAGTTTGATATTGTTTCCCATAAGAGACGACTATATACGTGGACCTCACCAGATGGAATAGATGGAATAAACAGAAGTCAAATTGACTACATTGCCAAAGAACACGATGGAAAAGCTCCATCATCATCAGTCAAAACAAAGCCAGAAGCAGATTGTGGAACAGACCAGCAATTGCTCATATGCAAATTCAAACTAAAGCTGAATAAAATCAAAACAAGTCCATGAGAGTCAAAATATGACCTTGAATATAACCCACCTGAATTTAGAGATCATCTGAAGAACACATTTGATACATTAAACACTAAAGACCAAAGACCAGATGAATTGTAGGATGACATCAAGAACATCATAAAAAAGAAAGCAAAATGTCTTTAAGAAGACAAGAAACAAGGAAAAGGTCAAAAGGATATCAGAAGAGACTCTGAAATTTGCTCTCCAGCATAGAGATGATAAGCAAATGGAAGAAATGAGGAGGTACAAGAGCTGAACAGAAAATTTCAAAGATGAGCTCGAGAAGATAAAGCCAAATATTACAACAAAATGTAAAAAGAT